>NW_017670407.1:728208-775190 GCF_001879085.1 Nicotiana attenuata | reverse complement strand
GACCATTAAGAAGGGACGGGTAGCAGCACGCAATAGAAATCGCTGACCAAACACTCGCTTTGCAGGACCACTAAGGGGATGGGAAGGGTAGATATGGGATATGATGACTACGTGCTAATGTCACGTGTAGCCCCTCATCGAGGAGTGTTTACCGGACATTGTGTGGGATGATCCTATAGGCTAACCAACCTAGGACCTCCCTCTCCTCAAATTCTCTTTACTTGAAGCTTTACTTTCCTTTTTTTTATGCACACAACCTGTTTAAATTCTTATTATTTGAGTTATACAATGCCCAACATGCTCTGCTTGCAATTATTTGCTTCAACTGTTTATTTTGTTAATGGACTATTTCATAAGTATAAGTTCGGCCGGGACCCACAGTTGTGGACCAAGAGGGGTGCCTAACACCTTCCCCTCGGGGTTATTTCGAGCCCTTACCCTAATCTTTGGTAATGCAAACCAATCTAAGAGCTAATCGCTCTAGGTGCCCTAACGCACCATAATCCGTTAGGTGGTGACTCTTCAAATACCTAATTCCCGAAAGGAAATGAGTTATTACCGCCATGAAATGTCGAAACCCGGACTCCTCTCCCCGCGAGGGAGGGGAAAAAAGGGGGCGCGACAGTATGGCGACTCTACTGGGGATATTTTAGGGTCTTACCATGACGAACTTGCTCTTATAAATTAGTCCAAGCATGCTTTATCCCTTACCCTCTTCCCTTATTTTTGACTGTCTGTTTTCTTTTAAGAATTTATTGTTCTTTATTCTTGAAACTGACTAATCGCATTGTTTCCTTTCTGTAATTGTCTTTCAATTGTTTAAATACTGTATTTATTTTTCCTTACGTGAAAATACTTGACTACATGTTACTGTTGCTGCATAAATCATGCTCCACATCATATTCCACACGTGCGTATCAAATCCTATAGCAACGCTTTAATGAGTGGTTGCGCTCTTCCTATTTACTACCCTTAAATTCGGAAAGGCTTATTTGCGGTAAAACCAGTCGATCGACGATGCAATCGATGGTTCCGTGCCTTCCCCCTCGAGTTGTCCGCTCGAGGGTACCAGTCTAAAACCCCATAGAAACCTTACTCTGGTCGAAATTGTGCATGCATCATGGTCAAACCTAGTCAGATCAGTTATGTTGTCCGCATAATGATCCTTTAAGATAAGCCTTATCCAAAGTCCATCGGGTTTTCCATAACCCCAACGGACACAACCACGTTCTGTGCATTAATGTGGAGAACTAAATGCCGATATGTTGATCACAAATGTATAAATATCCGAGTCTGGTGGGGGTAAGGTCTAACCTTTTGTTTTGCAGGAAATGAAGCACGAGGTCCCCAGATTCGGTATGGTTAGCAACATCCCATCATTACTGCTAGATTGGTGGGAGGACCTTTCCTCAAGTGACAAGAAACATGTGAGGAAGTACCTGGGTAACCTGCCCTCATTGCTGTATATTTAGCCAAACAACAAATTGATCGAGGCTGCCACCTTATTTTGGGATAGTGAGAGGGCGGTGTTTCGTTTCGGCGACATGGAAATGACACCACTTCTGGAGGAAATTGGAGGGCTTGCGGGATTAACTTGGGACAATCCTGGGATGTTGGTACCAGAAAACTGCACGGGCTAGGGGATTTTTGAAGATGATGGGGTTGAAGAAGAATGTTGACTTAGTGTGCTTGAAGGAATCTTATATACCTTTCGAATACTTGTACGAGAGGTATGGCCATAGCAAATCTTTCTGCACCTACCATGATGAGATCTCGCTCACTTATCTGGGTCATATCCACCGCAGGGTATTTGTATTCATTGTGTGCTTCCTAGGCCTGATAGTGTTCCCAATGAAAAAGGGAAGAATTCACACTAGGTTGGCTATGGTTACAAAGACTTTGATGGAAGGGATTAATGGGCAGGCATACACCATAGTCCCCATGATCGTAGCCGACATCTATAGGGCTCTGGAGCATTGTCAAAGAGGGGTAAATCATTTCGAGGGTTGCAACTTATTGCTGCAGTTATGGTTCTTGGAGCATTTCCAAAGGGGTCACTATCGCCAAGAATTTCCGCGAATGGCTTGGAACGACCACATTGATTTCATCACCCCAAGCAGATGACTTATATTCCAGATAGATTTGCTCAGCCAGAAAGCGCTAAGGAATGGGTAGAGTTCTTCGACAATCTAACCGAGGAACAGGTGCAATGAATGGTTGAATGGTTCCCTACGGACGAGTTTATTATCAGATCTAGGGATGCTCCGCACTTGGTGCTAATCGGGTTGAGAGGGATATACCCATATGTCCTTATACGAGTTTTGAGGCAAGCGGGCTGAAAGCAGGTTGTACCAAGGGTTGTCAAGATGGGTCATTTCAGGGCAGACTTTCAAGACAACGACGTCCCTTATAAGTGCTAGGCTCAGCACATGTGGCACTGCAAGATCATCGTGGAGAAGAACACCGTCGAACCAGACAGGTATCACGCAGGGTAAGAGACCCTCTACCCGGTATGGTTGGAGGACAATCTGAAAGGAATGGTGACACCAAGGGCCGATCGAGGGAACAGAATCATAGATGAGGAAGCTGAAGCTCAGGTTAAGTACAACAGGCTACGCAAAAGGGTCCACGACTCTGAGAATGAACACCAGGAAATACATGAGAGGAATGTAAGGTTGATCGAGGAGTGGAAAGAGATGGCGGTCACTTCCAACAGGAAACTAGAATATTTGGAGCGAAGGATAGTGGAGCTGGAAGGTAAGGTCATCAAGAGGATTGAAAACTGCCAGAGCCTACTTGCTGCTGGGGCTGCGCGAAGGACCTGAAGAAGGACACTTGGCCAGAGCCTATTTGCTGCTGGGGCTGCGCGAGCTGGGAAATCTCTATGATGGAGTCCGGAAGATCGAATCTGGGGAAGGTCCTTCTAGGACCAAATAGGCTAGGTTTATTTTGCTTTTTCTAAAATGTAATAAGGCCAAATGCCAATAGTAACTCATTTTATCATTATTTTAGTGTCGTTTTGGGATTCGTCTATTTTTTACGTTATGAAATGAAGCATTTATTGGAATTAAAAGTTCTCCAAATCTACTTGTCGCTAGGCCTACCTCGGGCACAACGAGGCTCCCAAATTAGGACGCGAATTATAATTCCGCAATATGTGTTTAAATACAGCAAACATTTCAGGATCCTCACTAACTTGTTACCTTTTGTTTTTGCTTATTTTTTATTATTCCCATCCCCTTAGGTTGGTTCGATCATACTGGCCTCATTAGCATATCACACCATATCCAGAGGCCCTCCACCTCCTCCTCCTCCAAGCAACACAAAAGGCAAAGGAAAGGCAAAAATGGACAATTTAAGTGGTATCCGAAAGGAGAATGTTGAGAATGCAGAAACCTCCGACGGTCGTAGTACTCCGGCCCCAAATGATCTGGTTTTAAGACTGGAGCAAAAGATACTGGAACTGCAAGGAGAACTTGAGAAAGTTCGCAACTTGGCAAACCTGTCGCTTACCCTGAATGTCCCTGACATCAACCAACAAAACACCAAGAATCCAACACCCCCTCAAAGCACACAAAACCAAAACCCACAAAATCCTCCCGCACTAAATCAATACGCAACTCCGCCCCAGAATCCCAACCCATTACCAGCTCCACCACAACAACACCATCAACCAATTCATTACCCGCCAGCCACCACGTACCATACTCCCCAAAACACACCACCACTCATTCCTGATCCGCAAAACTCCACCAATGACCGCCACTACACCCATCAAAGCAACCCCATCTACGTGGAAACCATACCTCATTCTACCCAACCAATCTCCTATACACCGGAAACCTCCGAAAATAATTTGCTCATCAAAAACATGGCTGAAGAACTCAAGAAGTTAACAAGCCGAGTTCAAGGTGTTGAGGGCGATAGAGGAATAGAGGGTTTGAACTATGAGGACTTGTGCATACAACTGGATGTCGAACTTCCAGAGGGGTACAAACCTCCCAAGTTCAAAATGTTCGATGGTACAGGTGATACCAAGGTCATCTAAGGAATTATTGCGACAAACTCGTCGGGGTCGGAAAAGATGAAAAAATCCGAAAGAAGATCTTCATGAGAAGCCTTATTGGGGATGCTTTGTCCTGGTATATCAGCCAAAATCCCAAAAAGCGATCTAATTGGGTAAGCATGGCATCGGATTTCATGGACCGGTTCAGGTTCAACACAAAGAATGCACCGGATGTCTTCTACATTCAGAATCTTAAGAAGAAACCTACTGAGACGTTCCATGAATATGCTACTCGTTGGAGGTCAGAAGTGGCCAAGGTCAGGCCATCTTTGGACGAAGAACAGATGAACAAATTCTTCGTCAGGGCACAATACCCGCAATATTACGAGAGGTTGATGGTTATCGAAAATCACAAATTCTCTGACATCATCAAACTCGGAGAAAGGATTGAAAAGGGGATCAAGAGCGGAATGATAACAAACTTCGAGGCTTTGCAAGCCACGAAAATGGCACTACAGTAGGTGGCATATCGAAGAAGAGAGATGTTGGGACAGTAATGGTAGCCCAAGGCCCAAAATCTCCACTTGTCTATCAAACACCTCCACGCACATACCAAACACCTCCACCCACATACCAAACACCTCCACCCAAATACCAAGCATCATCGCCCACATATCAACCTTCATCTCCCAGATACTTCCAACCAGCCTCTGTCTATCACACCTATAATTCCCAACCATCCCACTTCAAATCCCCACCAGCTCGTCAAAATTATCCAAGACCACGACCTAACTTTGACCGCAGGCCACCCCGACAGTATACCGCCATTACCGAGCCCATCGATCAATTATATGAAAGGTTGAAAGCCGCCGGTTATGTCACCCCTTTTCCCGCTATGGCGTTAGAAAATCCATCTCAGTGGGTCAATCCGAACAAGACTTGTGCGTACCATTCCGGTATGAAAGGGCACACCACTGCTGAGTGCCGAACATTGAAGGATAAGATCCAAACTCTAATTGACAACAAGGTCATACAAGCAAAGGAAGCCGCACCTAATGTCTGTAACAATCCCCTCCCTGATCTCAGAGGTGATGGCATACATGTGATAGAGACAAATGAAGAATGGGACCCTAAGGGGCCGATCGGGCTTATTCGAGAAGGCGATGACTCTAAGTTCACAGTCACACTTACCCCCATTGTGGTTCAGACTCAGGCACCCATCGAGGTTGAGGTAACTGCATCAGATTCATTCGAGGTAGAAGTGGCCCCGCCCGCAGCCACCCCCACTCCATTCGAAGAAGAAATCGTCACACCCTTCACTGTGACAGTGTCAGCCACACCCCGATTCAACTCAAAAGCAATACCCTGGGTTTATGTTGCCGAGGCTCAGCGCAAAGGGAAGGCCAAGGTAGAGGAATCTGACGCGGCACAAGGAATGACTAGGACCGGAAGAGTCTATACACCTGAACGCCTAGGAGGCTCATGTAAGGAGGCCACTGCTAAACAACCTATCATCGAGACTGGGCCAGACGACCTATGCAGGAAAGTACAGGCGAAGGAGTACTCTGTTGTTGATCATCTGAACAAAGTCCATGCTCAGATATCTATCCTATCACTATGCAGAATTCAGAGGCACACAAGAACGCCTTAATAAAAGTGTTGAGCGAGGCTTATGTACCCAATAACATCACCGGCGGAGAAATGGCCAACATGGTTGGGCAAGTACTAGAAATCCATAAGATCATCTTCCACGAAGATGAGCTACCACCCGAGGGACGGAATCACAATCGAGCAATGCATATTACGGTGCAATTTGAAGACAAGTTCATTGCCAGGGTCTTGGTTGATGGAGGTTCGAGCCTAAACATCTGTCAATTGGACACTCTGAAAAGGTTGGACAATGGTTTCCATGAGATACGAGTAGGAAACATGAATGTGAAGGCTTTCGATGGGTCCTAGAGGGCCACGATCGGGGAAATCAACCTTTGTTTGCAAATGGGGCCAACTTGGTTCGACGTTGAATTTCAAGTACTTGACATACCGGCCTCATATAACCTTCTATTGGGACGGCCATGGATCCATGCTGCTGGAGCCGTGCCTTCCATGCTACATCAGGCCGTGAAGTTTGAATGGAACCGCCAAGAGGTAATCATTCACGGAGATGGAAGTAACCCCATCTACACTAGTCAGACCATCCCGGCCATTGGACATAAAAGAAGGTTAGGAGGGGAAACCTACCATCACATCGAACGGGTCAATGCTGTTGAGAAGGACAAGTGGTGGAGTAACAAGATAGAAAGCATATTAGCATGGTCGGGATATGAACCCGGGAAAGGATTGGGAAAGAACCTCCAAGGTATCACCAAACCAATACAGCTCAAGAATCATGGTACTACCTTTGGGCTCGGATACCAGCACACATGGAAAGAATACAGGAATTGGTCGCCTCCATGACGCGGACCATATTACCCACTTGAGCAGCCGGTGCCACGTTTGGAACAAGCTTTCCACCAGGCTGACACAATATGGGGAACCACGGAAGAAGAAGCACTAGCTGGATTGAAGAATTTATTCTTGGAAGATGAGGACATGGACTGCGGTGCCATAGTTGAGGAGGAGGAGGAAGAAGGCTTCACTATTCAGACTGTGGCAAAGGGAGCTACTCTCAGGAACTGGACCGCCACACCATCCCGAGCCCGCCGAGTCCCTGGGTAGCTTGGCAGAATTTACTAATATAGGCCATTCTAAGCATTTAGGATTTCCGTAATTTTGCTTTAAGTTTTACTTGTTTCAAAATGAATGCTCGATTCATCGAGTCGTATTTTGTGTGGACATTTTTCTTCAAGTTTTAATCAAATGAATTTGCTCTTTAATATTTACTACTATCTTTACATTTTTCTTTTATACAGTATTATTATTACTTTTCCTGATGAACCAGTGACTATGACATGTAATGAGGATTGGCAATATGAGAATAGTGATTTAAAGGAAGAGGATGAGATACCTGAGGAAATTGTTAGGGAGGTTGAAAATTTTGAGAATAAGCCTAAGTCCAATCTGGACGAGACCTAAGCGGTAAATTTGGGAGACGCCGAGACCGTCAAGGAGACCCGCATTAGCATTCACTTGTCACCAACGGAGAAAGAAGAGTACATTCGGTTCCTAAGAAAGTATGAGGACATTTTCGCATAGTCATATGATGACATGACCGATTTGAGCACTTTCATAGTAGCTCACAAGTTGCCTACTAATCCCATGTGTCCGCCAGTCAAGCAGAAACTCCGAAATTCAAACCGGACATGAGCCTGAAAATCAAGGAGGAAGTTACCAAACGGATCAAAGCCAAAGTTCTCAGGGTGGTTGAGTACCCAACCTGGTTAGCCAACATTGTGCCAGTTCCGAAGAAGGATGGGAAGGTCAGAATGTGTGTCGACTACCGGGATCTAAACAGAGCAAGTCCCAAAGACGACTTCCCACTACCAAATATACATATCCTGATTGATAACTGCGCCAAGCATGAACTCCAATCCTTTGTAAATTGCTTCGCGGGTTATCACCAGATTCGGATGGATGAAAAGGATGCAGAGAAGACAGCTTTTATTACACCATGGGGTGTATATAGTTACAAGTTGATGCCATTCGGTTTGAAGAACGCTGGGGCCACTTACATAAGAGCCATGACAACCATCTTCCAAGATATGATACACAAAGAAATAGAGGTGTATGTGGATGATGTCATTATCAAATCCAAGAAGGCCACAGATCACATAGCAGACTTGAGGAAGTTCTTTGACAGGCTAAGGAGGTACAACTTAAAACTGAACCCCGCAAAATGTGCATTCGGGGTTCCCGCAGGAAAATTATTGGGATTCATTGTCAGTCGTTGAGGGATCGAACTAGACCCATCTAAAGTCAAGGCGATTTGGGAGTTACCGCCACCTAAGAGCAAAAAGGATGTGATGAGCTTCCTAGGGCGTCTCAACTACATTAGCCGCTTCATAGCACAATCCACAGTCATATGTGAACCCATCTTCAAGATGTTGAGGAAAGATGCTGAAGCAAGCTGGACAGAGGATTGTCAGAAAGCTTTTGACAAGATCAAGGAATACCTGTCCATACTGCCAGTGCTGGTCCCGCCAGAACCGAGATGACATTTGCTACTCTATCTATCTATACTAGATGGAGCCTTCGGATGTGTTTTGGGACAACATGACGAGATAGGAAGGAAGGAGCAGGCCATATATTACTTGAGAAAGAAGTTCACACCTTACGAAGCACGGTACTCTCTGCTTGAACGCACTTGCTATGCTCTAACCCCGACAGCTCAAAAATTGAGGCATTACTTCTGTGCTTACACTACATACCTCATATCCAGGATGGACCCTCTGAAGTACATATTCCAGAAACCCATGCCGACTGGAAAGTTGGCCAAATGGCAGATACTATTAAGTGAGTTCGATATCGTCTACGTAACTCAAAAGGCGGTCAAAGGACAAGCATTGGTAGATCATCTTGCTGAGAATCCGGTGGGAGGAGAGTACGAACCTTTGAAAAAGTATTTTCCTGACGAAGAAGTATCATTCCTAGGAGAGGACATCACCGAAGCATATGACGGTTGGAGGATGTTCTTTGACGGAGCCGCAATTTCAAAGGGGTAGGCATATGAGCCATTTTGGTATCAGAAACGGGTCAGCATTATCCGGTATCTGCTAAACTCAGATTTCCTTGCACCAACAACATGGCAGAATATGAAGCCTGCATACTAGGGCTCAACATGGCAGTCGACATGAACATTCAGGAGTTGCTGGTGATCGGTGATTCAGATTTTCTTATGCACCAGGTACAAGGAGAATGGGCCACCAAGAATTCTAAGATATTGCCATATTGCACCATGTGCAGGAATTGAGAAAGAGGTTTACAAGGATGGAATTCCGACATATGCCCAGAATTCAGAACGAGTTTGCCGATGCATTGGCCACTTTGTCATCCATGATACAACATCCAGATAAGAACTACATTGATCCCATTCTGGTAAGGATCCACAATCAGCCAGCATATTGTGCACATGTCGAGGAAGAAGCGGATGGAAAGCCTTGGTTCCACGACATCAAAGAATACTTATCAAAAGGAGAATATCCGGAGCATGCAAATCACACTCAGAAACGCACACTCCGGAGACTGTCAAATCACTTCTTCAACAGCGGAGGGAACATGTACAGAAGAACTCCTGATTTGGGTCTACTAAGATGTGTTGACGCAAAGGAAGCTTCTAAGCTACTTGAGGATGTGCATGCTGGGATCTGTGGTCCACACATGAATGGTTTCGTCTTGGCTAAGAAGATACTTGGGGCAGGTTACTTTTGGATGACCATGGAGACGGATTGCATTAAGTATGTCCGCAAATGCTTTCAATGTCAAGTGCATGCCAACATGATAAAAGTACCACCAAACGAGCTCAACGCAACAAGCTCACCTTGGCCATTCGCCGCCTGGGGAATGGATGTTATTGGTCCAATTGAGCCCACTGCTTCAAACGGACACAGGTTTGTTCTGGTCGCCATCGATTACTTCACAAAATGGGTCGAAGCTGCGTCTTACAAAGCTGTAACCAAGAAAGTCATTGCGGATTTTGTCAAGGATCGTATTGTCTGCCGATTCGGAGTTCCCGAGTCCATCATTACTGATAACGCATCCAATCTCAACAGTGATCTGATGAAGGCTATATGTGAAGCTTTCAAAATCAAGCACAAGAATTCCATAGCCTATAGACCCTAGATGAATGGAGTCGCAGAAGCCGCCAACAAAAACATCAAGAAGATACTAGGGAAGATGGTAGAGAACCACAAACAATGGCACGAGAAATTACCCTTTGCCCTGTTGGGGTACCGCACCATGGTTCACACATCAACCGGGGCAACTCCCTACATGTTGGTTTATGGTACCGAGGCTATTATCCCAGCCGAGGTGGAGAATCCCTCTCTAAGGATAATACAGGAAGCTGAACTCAGCGATACAGAGTGGATAAGGAGTCACCATGAACAATTGGCCCTTATTGATGGAAAAATGATGAATGAAGTATGTCAGGGCCAACTTTATTAGAACAGAATGTCCATAGCTTTCAACAAAAAGGTCAAACCAAGACAGTTCGCACCAGGACAGATGGTATTGAAGAAAATCTTCCCACATCAAGATGAAGCCAAAGGGAAATTCTCCCCCAACTGGCAAGGTCCGAACATGGTCCATAGGGTGCTAACAGGAGGGGCACTCATACTTGCAGAAATGGATGGAAAAATCTGGCCAAAACCAATCAATTCGGACGCAGTCAAAAGATACTATGCCTAGATTATTTTACATTTCTTTATCTGATGTAATTGAACTACGCTTGACCTGATTCCCGTTTAAGAGGGGATACGTAGGCAGCCTTATGGGTTCGATCATATCATAATAAAATTGTCATTTCCCCCTAAGATCAGAAATTGGGGCAGAATTATGAGGAGGACCCTCAAAATTCCGGAGCAAGTCCAGCCAGCGCCAACATATATCAGACAGTCAGAAATCAGTTAAGAAACTGGGGCAGAATTTTGAGAAGGATTCTCAAAATTCCGAAGAAGGTTCAACAAGGCTTATTGTCTGCAAACGGTCGAAGATCATCTACCAAACTGTGGCAGAATTTTGAGGAGGGTCCTCAAAATTCCCATATGAGAGAGTTGCAACATCTCTGAAATGTGTTACAGTCACTAGTTCATCTAAAATAATGTGATATTTCACTGTTTTTTAAATAATAACTCTATTTTTTCAAATATTGCATATTTTTGAAAACTCTATTTCCATTACAGTCAAGTATCACCCAGGGGAACTCGAAAGGCTTTCTGAATGGAGCAAAGGAAAGCCAGCCAACAGAAGCACGAACCAACCTTCTCCCCACAAAACTTACAATTTTTCTTTGAACGCAGGCACATCTAATGTAACAATAACATCCGTAGAAAATATACACGTAACAAGATCACTATCAATCGGACCATCCAACGCCAAATACATCTCCAGCTAAGACATATGCTACTCCTATTTGCTTCTTGCTCCTTGCATGGGACTAATCCCTGTCCCACATATTTGCATGAGGCTAATCCCTGCCTCCTATTTGCATGAGTCTGATCCTTGACTCCATACTTGCATGAGGCTAATCCTTACCTCCCCGATTTGCATGAGGCTAATCCCTGCCTCCATACTTGCATGAGGCTAATCCTTGCCTCCCCGATTTGCATGAGGCTAATCCCTGCCTCCATACTTGCATGAGTCTAATCCCTGACTCCCTATTTGCATGCGTCTAACCTTGACTCCATATTTGCATGAGTCTAATCCCTGCCTCCATACTTGCATGAGTCTAATCCCTGACTCCCTATTTGCACGAGTCTAATCCTTGACTCCATACCTGCATGAGGCTAATCCTTGCCTCCCCATTTACATGAGTCTAATCCTTGACTCCATGAGCCTAATCCTTGCCTCCATATTTGCATGAGGCTAATCCTTGCCTCCCCATCTGCATGGGACTAAGCACCGTCCCTCATTTCACAAGTATTGCTATATTTTTTTTAGTCAATCGGGCTAAGCTCTGCCTTTCATTTCACAAGACTAAGCCTTGACTTGTTAACATCATACTATTGCATATCATGGGCTGGAATATCGCCAATCTATCCAAAGGCGTCATAGTCTAAAGGCATCATCCTCATAGCCGAAAGACACCATGCCATGGCTTGAGGATCTCTCAAAATTGCATATCATTATTCAAAGGCGTCATGGTTCGGAGGCACCATTTTCATGGCCCGAGAACATCATTTCATGGCCCGCAAATCCCTCACTAAATAATTCATGGCCAGGACATCGTAGTCTAAGGACGCCATCTCTAACCGTCCGAAGACAACTCTCATAGTCCAACGGGAACTTGCATCATGTTTAAATTAATGCATAGTATACGCTTGTATTGCTTCTATTTGCAGGTAACCCGGCAAGTAACAGCTATCCCAGCAGGAGCGATCCCGCTCCAATTCTCCCAACCATATCAAACATAACCTCTTCCATAAGACCATTTGTTTATCCAGCCCTAGATGTTGCGTCCGTCCTTAAAATGACTTCATCGGTATACTTCGACGACGAATCCGGAACTACACATGGCTTGATTCCTGTAAAGCCAAGGATATGTAGGCAGCTCAGAAGCCAGGGTGCGGCCTAATCTCTCGAACTATTTCGCTCGGTCAAAATTGGCCATCATTTCTTTACCCGAAATCTCTTTCATCCTTCCCGGGTAAAGAGGGGCAGTTGTTGATACCCAAATTTTCCCTATATATTTTTTATATGCATAAATACCTTCAAAATATCATATAAATGCATATATAAGCATGCACAAGGTTTTTATAATTTCCCCCCATAATTTTAGGAATTTAAATTGATTTATTTTCTTCCCTTTTATTCATAAAATCCCCAATAATTATTCCCCAAATTATTATTATGGTGATTTAGTCATTTAATTTCTATACTTATTCCAAAATATGTTTAATATTTTTTTTTGTATTTTTATAATTACATTTGGTGTTTTTAGCTAAATTGCATATAATTGCAATATTAGCCTATTTGATGTATAATTACATTTTATATGCGTAAAATAGGTCCCTATGTTTTTAAAATGATAAATATCTATTTTGAATAATCTTGGTACATAAAATTATTTTCCAGAAGTTATTTATTATTTATTATTAATTATATAGGGGAAAAATGGCTATTTAAAATATAGCCAGATTTACATTTTGATTATAGCCTAAATTGGACCCATCCCCAGCCCAATTTCACATTAAAATACCCGACCGAAGCCCTAAACCCGCCTACCCGACCCAAGACCCATTAAATCCTTGCCGTTGATCTAAAAGATCAACGGCCCTCATGAGTTCTTTCATTTTTTATCCCAAACAAACCCCTAACCTTATCTCATTTCTCAAATCCGCCGCCTCTGTATTCTGTCATCTCCTCTCCTTTCTCAACCCCTCAACCTAACCCTAGCTCTTTCAACCGCGGCCTCCCTTCTCCGGTCGTCTCCAGTGACCACCCTCCAACTCCTAAGCCTCCAATGGCCCCTCTATTGCCATGCTCACCTTCTCTGAGGTCTTCAAGGGCCCTGGGACACGCTAACTTGCATCTAGGGTTTGCCATCTGGTCTGTTCTTGGCTACTTCAGCATGATTCCAAGCAAAATCTTGCTTTACTTGTTATGATCCTTGAGATTTTGACAGGTTCTTTCATCTATACCTGGGTTTCCTTCTGAAACCCTAATTTTTGCTTACAACTCCTAGATCTGTACGATTTTTAAATGATTTGAGTCTATTGCTTTGATGTTTTACACTATCTTTGTAACTCTTTAAAAAAATCACCGGTTTCAAAGTGTTTTTACCTTCTTCTCAAATTAGGGTTTTCAGAACTTCTTCTAAAACTTTGTTTGAAATGATTTTTTATGTTTAAACTTCTATCTCTTGCATATTCCGACTGATTCTATGATTTTACTACCTCTTCGACTTGCCTATGTAGAAAACCCTAATTTCTTAAGTTCTAATTTTGGGTTTCTGAGTTTTTGTTTTGATAACGTGTTCAGTTAATCTTTATGTTTCTATGATTTTGTGATGTTTTCCCTATGATTGCTTGTTAAGGTTCCTAATGGCTATCCCTGCCTATTGTGTGATTTTACCCCATTTTGTTCACCAATGTTTCTGATTCTTCACTTCTCCTGCCTGTATCATACTTATGCTACTAATTCAGACCATGCTCTACATGAATCCCTAATTCATATATGATTTTTGTCCTACTCGACCTCTAAGAGTTCTAGTTTTTGCTTACTATGTGCTTGTTCTTATAAAGTTGTGCTAAATCAGTGTTATTTTCTACTTTTGAATCCTTGAATTTTTGTGATTGATCTTTCACTGATTTCGTATGATATTTCTACTAATTTTTACCTTGTAGAATGTTTCTGACCTTATTCCATGGTCAATTATGCTATTAATTGATTTCTTAAGTCTTTCCTTGATTGAAATATGCTGAACCTAGCCTCTATTACCCGTTATGTACTTGTACTATGCAGAAAATATTTCCTTATTTGTCATGTTCAGCCTTATACGATTTCCTTCCTTATTTGTCATATGTCTATTACCGTTTGGAGTTAACTCTTCAATTAAAGGGAGTACTTACCTTGATTTCCTGACAGATTGATTCTAAGTTCCATAATTACTAATGAACTTTGAGTTTTACCTTATTTGCTACTTCCTTTCAAACTATAAATGCGCTAGTCTTTCATTAGCACAACACACGGACTCTTTGTTCAAAAACTCTCTCTCACACACTTAAAACTTTCTGCTCTCTTTTGTGCTACTTGCTGCTACTCTAAGTTAGCCGGCTGCAAGCCAAGGCTAACCATTGTGTTCTCCTGCTCTTTCACTTTGCTTACTGTCTTCTTTACTGGTATGTTGTAGTTTGAATTCAAAGTTCCAACAACAATATGATTCTTTTGTTGTTTCAGTTCATACTGTTTCTAGTTTGCTTCTATTTATGGTTTTGTTGTGAAATTTGTAGTTAATATGTTTGCGTTATTAGCATGTTACGTATTTCCCTTCTTTAGGATCAGTGTATTACCCCTCTGTGTTGTTTCTGAGCATGTCTATACCAATTATCTCTACCTGTTATGTGCTTACCATCATATGCTCCATGTATCCCAAATCCCTTGACCCCTGTTTGTGACTACTGAACTTGCTTTGGTTCTGTGACTCCTGGCTGTGTATGAACCTGTCTTAAAGGTTGTTTTGTTTGGACTTCTGTTCATTACTCTAATCTCTTTACAACTGTCCTTGTTANCTCCATGAGGCTAATCCTTGCCTCCCTACTTGCATGAGTCTAATCCCTAACTCCATGAGGCTAATCCTTGCCTCCCCACTTGCATGAGTCTAATACCTGACTCCATGAGGCTAATCCTTGACTCCCCTTTTGCATGAGTCTAATCCTTGACTCCATCCTGCATGAGGCTAATCCTTGCCTCCATATTTGTATGAGTCTAATCCTTGACTCCCCTTTTGCATGAGTCTAATCCTTGACTCCATATTTGCATGAGTCTAATCCCTAACTCCATGAGGCTAATCATTGCTTCCTTACTTGCATGAGCCTAATCCCTAACTCCATGAGGCTAATCACTGCCTCCTCATCTGCACGAGGCTAATCCTTGCCTCCATATTTGCATGAAGCTAATCCCTGCCTCCATACCTGCATGAGGCTAATCCCTGCCTCCATATTTGCATGGGACTAAGCACCGTCCCTCATTGCACAAGTATTGCTCTATTTTTTAGTACTATTTATTTGCTTGTCGATCGGGCTAAGCTCTGCCCTTCATTTCACAAGACTAAGCCTTGTCTTGTTAATATCATATTGTTGCATATCATGGGCTGGAATATCGCCGATCTATCCAAAGGCGTCATAGTCTAAAGGCATCATCCTCATAGCCGGAAGACACCATGCCATGGCCTGAGGATCTCTCAAAATTGCATATCATTATTCAAAGGCGTCATGGTTCGGAGGCACCATTTTCATGGCTCGAGAACATCATTTCATGGCCTGCGAATCCCTCACTAAATAATTCATGGCCCAGGACATCGTAGTCTAAGGACGCCATCTCTAACCGTCCGAAGATGACTCTTATAGTCCAACGGGAACTTGCATCATGTTTAAATTAATGCATAGTATATGCTTGTATTGCTTCTATTTGCAGGTAACCCGGCAAGCAACGACTATCCCAGTAGGAGCGATCCCGCTCCAGTTATCCCGACCATATCAAACCTAACCTCTTCCATAAAATCGTTCGTTTATCCAGCCCTAGATGTTGCGTCCGCCTTGAAATGACTCATCGATATACTTCGCCGACGAATTCGGAACTACACATGGCCTGATTCCTGTAAAGCCAGGGATATATAGGCAGCTCAGAAGCCAGGGTGCAGCCTAATCTCTCGAACCGTTTCGCTCGGTCAAAATTGGCCATCATTTCTTTACCCGAAAACTCTTTCATCCTTCCCAGGTAAAGAGGGGCAGCTGTTGATACCCAATTTTTCCCTATATATTTTTTATATGCATAAATACCTTCAAAATAGCATATACATGCATATATAAGCATGCACAAGGTTTTTATAATTTTTTCCATAATTTTAGGGATTTAAATTGATTTATTTCCTTCCCTTTTATTCATAAAATCCCCAATAATTATTCTCCAAATTATTATTATGGTGATTTAGTCATTTAGTTTTTATACTTATGCCAAAATATGGTTAATATATTTTTTATGCATTTTTATAATTGCCTTTGGTATTTTTTAAGCTAAATTGCATATAATTGCAATATTACCCCGTTTGATGTATAATTACATTTTATATGCGTAAAATTGGTCCCTATATTTTTAAAATGATAAATATCTATTTTAAATCATTTTGGTACATAAAATTATTTTCCAGAAGTTATTTATTATTTATTATAAATTATATAGGAGAAAATGGCTATTTAAAATATAGCCAGATTTACATTTCGATTATAGCCTATATTGGACCCAACCCCAGCCCAATTTCACATTGAACTACCCGACCCAAGCCCTAACTTGCCTACCTGACCCAAGACCCGTTAAATCCTGGTCGTTGATCTAAAAGATCAACGGCCCTTATTCGTTCTTTCCTTTTTTATCCTAAATGACCCCCTAAGCCTATCTCATTTCCAAATCCGCCGCCTCTGTGTTCTCTCAACCCCTCAACCTAACCCTAGCTCCTTCAACCGCCGCCTCCCTTCTTCGGTCGTCTCCGGTGATCTCCCTCAACTCCTAAGCCTCAAATGGCCCCTCTATTGCCATGCTCACCTTCTCTGAGGTCTTCAAGGGCCCTGCGCCACGCTAACTTACATCTAGGGTTTGCCATCTGGTCTGTTTTTGGCTACTTCAGCATGGTTCCAAGCGAAATCTTGCTGTACTTGTTACGATCTTTGAGATTTTCACAGGTTCTTTCATCTATACCTGGGTTTTCTTCTGAAACCCTAATTTTGCTTACAACTCCTAGATCTGTATGATTTTTAAACGATTTGAGTCTGTTTCTTTGATAGTTTACACTATCTTTGTAACTCTTTATAAAAATCACCGGTTTCAAAGTGTTTTTACCTTCTTCTCAAATTAGGGTTTTCAGAACTTCTTGTAAAACTTTGTTTGAACCGATTCTTTATGCTTAAACTTCTATCTTGCATATTCTGACTGGTTCCATGATTTTACTACCTCTTCGACTTGCCTATGTTGAAAACCCTAATTTCTTAAGTTCTAATTTTGGGTTTCTGAGTTTTTGTTTTGATAATGTGTTCGGTTAATCTGTATGTTTCTATGATTCTGTGATGTTTGCCCTATGATTGCTTGTTAAGGTTCCTAATTATGGCTATCCCTGCCTATTGTGTGATTTTACCCTATTTTGTTCACCAATATTTCTGATTCTTCACTTCTCCCCGCCTGTATCATGCTTATTCTACTAATTCAGACCATGCTCTACACGAATCCCTAATTCATATATGATTTTTGTCCTACTCGACCTCTCAGAGTTCTGGTTTTTGCTTACTATATGCTTGTTCTTATAAAGTTGTGCTAAATCAGTGCTATTTTGTACTTTTGAATCCTTGAATCTTTGTGATTGATCTTTCACTGATTTCGTATGATATCTCTACTGATTTTTACCTTGTAGAATGTTTCTGACCTTATTCTATGGTCAATTATGCTATTAATTGATTTCTTAAGTCTTTCCTTGATCGAAATATGCTGAACCTAGCCTCTATTACCTGTTATGTACTTGTACTATGCAGAAAATATTTCCTTATTTTTCATTTTCAGCCTTATACGATTTTCTTCCTTATTTGTCATATGTCTATTACCGTTTGAAGTTAACTCCTCAAATAAAGGGAGTACTTACCTTGATTTCCTGACTGATTGATTCTGAGTTCCATAATTACTAATGAACTTTGATTTTTACCTTATTTGCTACTTGCTTTCAAACTAGAAATACCCTAGTCTTTCATTAACACAGGACAATGATTCTTGGTTCAAAAAACTCTCTCACACTTAAAACTTCCTGTTCTCTTTTTGTGCTACTTGCTACTACTCTAAGTTAGCCGGCTGCAAGCCAAGGCTAACCATTGTGTTCTCCTGCTCTTTCACTTTGCTTACTGTCTTCTTTACTGGTATGTTCTAGTTTCAATTCAAAGTTCCAACAACAATATGATTCTTTTGTTGCTTCAGTTCATCCTGTTTCTAGTTTGCTTCTATTTATGGTTTTGCTGTGAAATTTGTAATTAATATATTTACATTATTAGCATGTTACGAATTTCCCTTCTTTAGGATCAGTGTATTACCCCTCTGTGTTGTTTCTGAGCATGTATATACCAATTATCTCTACCTGTTATGCACTTGCCATCATATGCTCCATGTATCCCCAAATCCCTTGACCCCTGTTTGTGACTACTGAACTTGCTTTGGTTTTGTGACTCCTGCTGTGCATGAACCTGTCTTAATGGTGTTGTGTTTGGACTTTTGTTCACTACTCCAATCTCTTTTCAAACTGTCTCTGTTATTTTACTGAATTATTTTCAAACAAACTTCCTTTTAATACAGTTTTTTTCCTAAAACCTTTTAATTTGTGTCAAGCACTTTCACTTTACTCCTAAGTCAATAGGTTCTGCCCCCTCCAGTGTGTGTACTGCCTTGGGATCCTCTTGAGAACCCTCTGAACTCTGGCATACTGAGGCTGGCCCTTCCACACTGCACTTATTCAATTTGGTTACCAAGTCTAGGTGTAAGCACTGCCCGGGATCCTTGAGATCCTTAGGGAACTCTGATGCACCTGGACTATAGCATTGTCTATGGAATTTGGGCATTTGAGGCTATTGGAGGCTTTGGAAATCTGGGCCTAATTGAAAGCTCCCTATAGAATAACTTCTTATTTTCTTATTTATTTATGTAATTCATTCATATGGTCTGTAATAATTTATAAACAGATATTGGGGTAATTAGTAAAAAAGGGATGGGTAGTTACATGTTTGTGGGGTAATACGGGTAGAAACCATGCCTATAGGACTTTACATTTTGATATGATTGTCTCACCAAGTAGAAAATATGCCTATAGGATTTTTTACATCGTGTCATGTTTGTCTCACCATGTTAGGGATCATGCCTATAGGATTTAATCCAGATTCTGTTATGACAAGTGTTTATGTATGTTTCCATGTTTGCAAGTCTTAAAATCAGCCTAACAAGTAGATGCCATGCCTATAGGATGTAATTTAATCCAGATTCTGTTATGACAAGTGTTTGTGTATGTTTTCATGTTTGCAAGTCTTAATATCCTCCTAACAAGTAGATGTCATGCCTATAGGATGTAATTTAACCCAAATTCTGTTATAGCAAGTGTTTATGTATGTTTACATGCCTGCAAGTCTTTAAAGTCGGTATTAAACCTAGACGTCATGCCTATAGGGAACAATATCAAATCCTGCATATGGATCTCGCCTAAGTTTAGTTTAAATAACTCAATCCGGTTAACGTTTAGTTCTCTTCTGATTTGGTTTAATTAAGTGGTTTATATTTCCCTGAAAACGAGTTCTTTTAAAAACTGCCTTAATCTGTTATTAGACAGCATGCCCATGGGGATTTAAAAGTCTGTTTTAAAATCTGCCTTGTTTTACCTTAAAATGTATTCATCAGTATTCCGCGTATAGGCAAGCCTGTAGGGCATTTCCTAAACTTGCAATCCTGAAACTGTTTCTAGGACTTAATTTTTTCTAATCCTAACAAGTTTTTTAAAAACCAATAGGCAACTGCTAAGGTCATTACTCCTGCATTTATAAAATAAATTGCTTGTCTTCTGCATATTCACCTAGACACCCTGCCTCAGGATACTGTTTAATAAAATCCCTTAGTTGTGCTTGAGTCGTGCTGTTTATGTGCCTTATTTGAGGAGGAAACTTTGAGCCTCTAATTGCTCCTTTTTATCTTATGTGCTAAAGTCCTAATTGTTTTGCCTGTCGCCTTAGAATTTTCACCTTTAAAACCTTAGGGGTCTGTCTAGAACCACCTACAGGTAGAGGTCCTAAATCTCTCCAGGACCATTAAGAAGGGACGGGTAGCAGCACGCAATAGAAATCGCTGACCAAACACTCGTTTTGCATGACCACTAAGGGGATGGGAAGGGTAGATATGGGATATGATGACTACGCGCTAATGTCACGTGTAGCCCCTCATCGAGGAGTGTTTACCGGACATTGTGTGGGATGATCCTATAGGCTAACCAACCTAGGACCTCCCTCCCCTCAAATTCTCTTTACTTGAAGCTTTACTTTCCTTTTTTTTATGCACACAACCTGTTTAAATTCTTATTATTTGAGTTATACAATACCCAACATGCTCTGCTTGCAATTATTTGCTTCAACTGTTTATTTTGTTAATGGACTAATTCGTAAGTATAAGTTCGGTCGGGACCCACAGTTGTGGACCAAGAGGAGTGCCTAACACCTTCCCCTCGAGGTTATTTCTAGCCCTTACCCTAATCTCTGGTAATGTAAACCAATCTAAGAGCTAACCTCTCTAGGTTCCCTAACGCACCATAATCCGTTAGGTGGTGACTCTTCAAATACCCAATTCCTGAAAAAATGAGTTATTACCACCATGAAATGTCGAAACCCGGACTCCTCTCCCCGCGAGGGAGGGAAAAAAAGGGGTCGCGACAACACATGCTTTCGAAACCTAAGGCCTTCGAGGAGTGCTTCGGCTGTTTTGATTGGGTACCTGCACTCAAGTCAGTGTAGAATGTAATTGAAAGAGAAATGAGACGGTCATACCTTAGTGTAGAACGTGCCGACGATGTTTCGAGTCCTGATGTGTTTTAGTTGCTTGTGGTGAGGATACAGTACGGACCCCTGCTTTATTTAGTCGGGAGTAGCCGGGAGTATAGCTTGTTATCGCTATTTTACTGTTTTCCTATCCTTCGGCTCCTTGGAAGGTGGAGGTACCGGAGTCGGGCCACATCGTGCATCGCGAACATTTCTCTCACATCATGCAGTTCCCCGTAGACGGTTTTGATCCCATCCTTTGTTGTGAATTTCATCATTTGATGAAGGTTGGACAGCACTGCTCTCATACAGTGTATCCACGGCCTTCCGAGCAAGGCGTTGTACCTCATGTCTCCCTCGATGACATGGAATTTGGCATTTTGGGTTGTGCCGGCCACGTTGACTGGGAGGGTGATTTCTCCTTTCGTTGTTTCGCTCGCCATGTTGAATCCGTTGAGGACTCGAGAGGCGGGTACAATTTGGTCAAGCAGTCCGAGCTGCTCTACCACCCTCGATCTGATAATATTGGCCGAGCTACCTGGATCCACAAGTACACGTTTAATTTGAAATGAATTTACAAGGAAGGAGATTACCAGTGCGTCGTTGTGAGGTTGAGACAAGGTCTCGATGTCCTCGTCGCTGAATGTGAGGGCATCCTCGGGTATGTAGCCCCGAGTTCGCTTTTCTCTGGTGATGGATATTTTTGTTCTTCTCATCATGGGCTCCAGTGGGGCATCAATGCCTCCCAAGATCATGTGGATGACATGCTACAGCTCATTTGTTTCGTTCTTCTTGGCCGCCTCTCTTTCCCGGAACTGA
The DNA here is from genome assembly GCF_001879085.1 of Nicotiana attenuata. Taxonomy (NCBI): domain Eukaryota; kingdom Viridiplantae; phylum Streptophyta; class Magnoliopsida; order Solanales; family Solanaceae; genus Nicotiana; species Nicotiana attenuata. Next base: position 753,458 of record NW_017670407.1, on the reverse strand, counting down.
TTATTGGCCTGGTCGCTTAGGAATTCTCGGAGGTGACCTTTGTTGAGTAGTCTGGCTACTTCTTCTTAGAGCTGGTGGCAATCCTCGGTCCTGTGCCCGTGCGTGTTGTGAAATTCACACACTAAGTTATGGTTCCTTTGTGAGGGGTCTGATTGTACGGTCCAGGGCCATCTGGCGTCTTTGATTTTACTGATGGCGAACACGATGTCTGATACATCAACGTTGAAGTTGTATTCTGACAAGCGAGGTGCCTCTGTTGGCCCTGTGTGCCTATCAAATCCGGCTCTATTCACGAGTCCTCGAGGATTCTTTCCACGAACCATCCTTCGATCGTTCGGGGTATGTTGCGCCTCGGGGCGTTCCTTCTATGTTGCGCCTCTAGGGAAGGTCCCTCTGCTTAATCTTGAAGACGTCGGATTTCCTTGTTGCTACTTTGATGGCACCAGCATGTGCCTTGATGAAAGAATCTGCCAGCATGGCGAATGAATCTATTGAGTTTGGGGCCAGCTTGTGATACCACATCATTGCCCCTTTAGAAAGTGTTTCCCCGAACTTCTTCAGCAGGACGGACTCGATTTCATCGTCCCTCAGGTCGTTGCCTTTTACTGCACAAGTGTAGGCAGTGACGTGCTCGTTGGGATCCGACCTTCCATTATACTTTGGAAGGTCGAGCATTCTGAACTTTTTTGGAATGGGTTTCGGAGCCGCTTCCTGTGGGAACGGGTTTTTCACGAGCTTCTTCGAATCCACACCTTTCAGGATCGGGGGTGCTCGCGAGATCTGGTCGACCCTGGAATTGTAGGTCTCGACCTTTTTGTCATTGGCTTCTATCTTCTTCTCGCCCGATTCAATCCTCCTAGTGAGGTCCTCGAGCATCTTTACAATGGCGGGGTCAGCTGCCGACCCATTGTTGCTTGATCTCTCTAGTACCTGCTCGGTCAGGGGAGCCGTCCCCGGCGCTACCGTACTAGGAGTTTTCTGGTGACTTTGCAGCTGAGCAATAGCCAGCTGTTGTGCCTGCAACATTTCAAAAATAACGTGAAGGCTAACCTCCCGTTCTTCCCGAGCTGGGGTTTTCTGGGCTTCTTGTTGGTCGCCTTGGTGTATGCTTCTGTCGGTGTGGGAGCTTATTTCGACGTGTTGAGCGTCGCGTGAAACGTCGTCCACGGGAATCAGTTCCGGTGCGTTCTCAGGGTTTCGTGGTGGTCCACCAACACTTGGGACGTCAACACCATTTTCTCCATGGTCTTCAAGGCTGATGTTTTCACATGCGTTTACTGAGTTAGACATTTGACCTGAAATCAAAGATCTTGGACAAGAAAAAGTGTGAAAGATAACTTGCGTTACGTGGTTAAACCAGCAAGAAAATAATCACTATTATTTTTAGCCCCACGGTGGGCGCCAAACTGTTTACCGTGAAAATGGTAATAACAATTAAATTTGATTATGGGATTCTAAAAATACGTGATCTATTTTATGCCGGTTGTTAAGCAGTTGATGCTATGTGAAAGACTTAGGAGCGAGATAAGAGCTCTAAAACGAGATATTAGCCAAACCGAATCACTGTCGATCGGGGTCTCGAGATTATTTATTCGAGGCTCCGAGGTCGAGTCTGAGGCTCGGCTGGGAGCTGTCGGGGATAGTCGATGGGCGACTAACAGTTAGAATGAAATCAAAGACGCCTCTTTAAGGCCAATAATAGGCAATACATGATGAACAATAAATGTAAGCAATAAAGGAAGTAATGAACTCAAGAGAATGTGTTAGAGAGCAGAGAGAATGTTCTTGTATATTTTAGAACGGAGCAACAGATGTCTACAAAATGACAAGGATCCCCTTTATATATGAGGGGGAATCCCAATATAGTACAAAAGTATTAATTACAAAGATATGGGCTGACATAGACATTTAATGCCTTGATTCGCGTTTTTACTGGCCCACTAGACTTGACAGGCTATAGGTGCGCGCCTTGGGAACTTCACCTTGGTCCGCCGAGACCACTAATTTAAGTTGCCTCGAGGCTAGTCAATACTTATGCTATCTCGAAGTCAACCATCGAGAATTCTCGGAGTCGATCACGAAAACCCCGGGGACGCCTTGGTGCTCGTGAAATCGAACCATCGATTTCTACCGTACACAGCGACTTTATCCCTTAAAGTGTTGTTATCAGTTCTTTGATCCATCTGATTTGCGAGAACGGTGGGAGGAACCTGAGTCCTTCCATTAGCATTATTGGAAGCACCCAATCACGCCTGCTTCAATCCCGTTATCACATAATCTTAGGTGATCCATAAACGCCTTTTGTTGTTCTCTAAAGATTTTGACTGTTTCAACAACGTGATATCCTTTGTATCATTAGGAGTCGGGCCCCGTACATGCTGAGGATACTGCCCTTTGCGAATCGGGGTTGCTTCATCCCTTTCGTTGCGGGTTTCGCTGGTTGAATCATCACACTGGAACACATCTTCTCGTTCATCTTGTGCTCCAACATTGTAAGCGTTGTTGGCATCATTAGCTGCCATATCTGATTTTTGCTAAGGAAAGAGTCAAGACTTGTTAGTAACAAACGAATGGATCAAAGCAACTACGCAGCTGTCTATACCCCACGGTGGGGCGCCAAACCTGTAAAACATTATAGTTGAATTTATAGCGTGGTTTATAGACAAACGAATCGATTTGACCCAAAATAATAAGTAAATGAGAACAAAGTAAGATTGTCAAATGAAATTAAAGAAAATAACCAGCCTGACTAAGAGCTTAGCCTTTTCAGATGACAAGAGTGAATGCAATGTTAAAGTAATAGAATTGAGCGTAATATGGCAATAGATTATAGTTTTTTGTGTGTAGAGATTTCTCGTGTCTACAATGGATGTTAATCATTCTATTTATAGCCATATTCAGGCAGACAAGATCCTCAAATCAAGCTCTTCTTGAACGAGAACAAAAACGTCATTGATGGGTGCATAACAGTTGGCTATAAATGGAGATATTCTCTGTAACGATTGCCAATTGAATGTTACCCGAAGACAATGCTTTGACTCTTCTTACCGACTGCTCTGTCTTCGGAACTTGTTTAGCACTGATTGCACGCTTGCATACGGTGCCAGTTGTTTGCTGACTCACATCCCACGTGTCTTTATTTCGACGTGTCACTCCGTCATTCCCCCAGCTGTCATTAACCAATTTTACCCCATACAGGTATGAGAAAGGGTAGAGGTAGCTCAAAGAAGTCTTGGTAGGAAGTGATTAAGCGGGACATGGCGCAGCTGGAGCTTATTGACGACATGACCCTTGATAGCAGGGTGTGAAAGTCGAGGATTGGGGTAGTAGGTTAGTAGGCAATCGAGCATTCTATCCATGTCTTCTTAGTCTGATAGCATTAGTGTTAATGTGATATCTCTTTACTCTTAGATTGTTATTACTAGTTGGTGTTTACTTGTTTTCTTGGCTTCGATCTTCTTGTTCTATCTTGTTGTTGTTACTACTTGTTGCTCTTACTTGTTTTTATTCTTTTTTAGCCAAGCGTCTACGGAAAATAGTGCTCTGCCTTTCCAATATATGGGTAAGGCTGCCAACATATTATCCTAGGTAAAAAGGTAAAGTTTTCATAATAAATGGTGGATTGCTCAGTCAATTTAGTCGCTTTCAAACTGTTAGTCTAACCAGGGTGCTGGAAAAACCATGTTGGCAGGGAACTGAATTTTGTGATTTCATATTACTTACTGCTTTGCATTAATTGGTTAAAAAGGACTTTTTTTTTTTATTAACTTTTTCGTAATTTTACTATCTGTAGCTCTGCTGAGGAGAACAAATGAAAAAGGAAGCCGGAGTGTTTTACTGAAAGTTGGGTCTCTACTCGAAATGCTTTTACTTGTGGACCAGTGCTGTTGTTATCAAGAAGGGAATTTTGGCCGTTGGGTCATCGCAGGGATTAATAAGTGGCAATTGGAATACTGTTGCTATCCAAATTTGGTCTTCTGGGTCTTTCTTGGATATGTTTGGATTCATCATGGTAGTCACTTTTCTTGGTAAATTAGTCCTAATTACCATGGAATTGGAATCACCGTCAGTAATTAAAGTTGTCTATTTTCTCTACTATATTGCATCTTTTGCTTTTATGACTTTCAGATATTTCTCATGTTCTAACTAAACTAGGGTCCCTCTTTTCTTCATCACTATGGTCAGCAATCCACAAGTGTCCAATTCTTGATTTTGTGAAGGAAACCACCATTTTGCATCCATCAGCATCTCTCTGCTTTTCAGTTTGTTTGGCTATTTTTGGACTTCCTTTGTTTCTGTTCTCATTGAGCTCATTGGCCTGCTCTATATCTGGCTTCTGATACTCAAATTGGTGTATTGTATATCTTGCTGAGGCAATAATTCAGATCCCAATTTCCACAAAGCTCTAATTGTTCAAGCTTTTTAGGGGACTGTTGAGAACTTATTCAGATTCAGTTGTATAAGCTCAATATCAAAATCTAACAAGGGTAGATGACAATAGATGAGTCAAGTAGCTCCATATGGAGTAGAGAGCAGGATAAAGCATTTGAGAATGCCTTGGCAACTTATCCTGAGGATTCTCCGGATAGGTGGGAGAAAATTGCATCTGATGTTCCTGGGAAAACCTTAAAAGAGGTTAAGCATCACTACGACCTCTTACTAGATGATGTTAGCAGGATCGAGTCTGGCTGTGTTCCTTTACCTTGTTATAACTCTTCTTCGGACAGTTCTACAAGCCATGGTGGTGATGAAGGAATAGGAAAGAAGAGTGGGAATTCAAATGGTGAATCGAATCATGGAGGTAAGTCTATGAGGGCGGATCAGGAGCGTCGCAAAGGCATTGCATGGACAGAGGATGAACATAGGTGTGTAGCCATTTCTTTATATGTACAAGTCTTTTCTACTCTCTGCATTAAAAAATTCAAGCTTACATATCTTCAGTTTACATAGCCATTTATGTTATCCACTATTACATATTACCCCTTATGTTTATTCAAGTATATCCATATAAATGATTACAAGATGCTTCCACTTCTGTGATTAACGCTACACTGGAACTCTTTCACTTTAATCCTGAGGTCAAGGTTGATCAATTTGCACTGGAAATATTCAGTGTATATCTTTCTATGCAAATGCTTCTGACATCTTCTTTGGCAAGCTTGAGCGTAGGTCCTCACTGTTTCTGTTTTGGCATCTGAACATGGTTGCTGACCATAAGTAACTGTATTGCACCAAACAGATCTGTTGCTTTTCTCTTAAGCTTACTGTACAAAATATCTTCATGAATTTGTTGCTGAAATTCTGAATGGAGTTAATTCACAACCTCCACAACAGTTGGAAGAATTGTTGGTAGTAGTTATAAATGAATTTCTTTTTATTTGAACCAATATAATATCATCTGAATTATCATGGCAATTGAAGCTTATTTTCCTTGGCAAGGCGGAATGTTCTGATACCTTTTTCACTAAACTTTCTCTAGCTGGGTTGAGTTGCTTCCCCTCGTACATAGAATATGAAAAAATGAACACCTTTTGGCTTGAGCATATGCTTTGTTGATTTTTAGAAGTAATTTACTGTCAGACAATTGTAGATGACAGAATGTTTATCAGTTATGGTGTAAAATATCAAATAATGGATTGATCTTAAGGGTTAGCCCCAGATGGATTTCTTGGTCATCAAATATAAAATATCAAATATTGGAAGAGTTTATTAATGATAACAGAAAAAAAGCCTATTCTAAGTAGGTCTCTGGTTCTTGTGTCAGGTAAGATCAAAGCACAGAGTATATTGACTTTCATTCCTCACTTGCTTTGGTAATATTTTCTAATTTTATTGTTTGTGAAGCTACGTTTTCCATAAGAAGCACGAAATAATGTTGAATGCAGGTGTCCCATTTAGTATGTTTATTTATGCTAAAGAGAAATGTGGATGCCACTTGGTTGACTTTAAATAAGAGAGAATAGGGCAGCACTGACAAATATTGTGAGATAACTTATCTCAGATAAGTTCATGTGGAGTGTACAGTTAGTGGCTTACAGCAAAGTTTATCTGAAGTCAGTGTAATCATATAAAATATTTACCGGTTAAATGAGTAAATTAAGATATGAATAGTTGGGTATCTATGAGAAAACTATATTCAAGGTGAAATTTCTTAAAAGGGCCTATTTATTGTGACTCTCATCATTTAGCCAGGACCTCACTGATTTTTCTACTTTGTATGCAAAATGATTTTGTCAAAATCTGGTCAGCCTAATGATCCTATTATTGACGAACAGTAAGCTGATCATGAGCGGATGAAATACTCCTAATCTTTGCAGAATTCTAGGAAAAACCAGAAAAATAGCCCCTTTATTTCTTAGTCAATTCATGCTAATGGAGGATTCATAGCTCAAGCTAGTTCTATTAGGATATGTAGTCTCAAGATATTAATAATAACCTTCCACACTCCCACAACTTTGAGATCAAAGTGTTCGAGTAACCAATGAAGCAAAGCGGTAGAGGGCCTATTGACTCCTGCCATATCAAAAGAAAAGGATACAGCCTTGTGATCTGTCCTTCTAACTGTTCCTTTGCTTCTAAACCTCCCAAATGAGCGACACTAACGTAATTGCATTGGCTAACATGTGCCATTGAAGTGAGTTTGTACGGGAATTACTTATCCTCTTAAGAGCATGTAGGAAAGAGATAGGTGGCGTTTGCTTCAGATATTTGAAAAAGAATTTCAACAATAATAATTCAATTTTTGCAATAACTGTTGTTCAACCAAAACATCAAGAAAGAAAAGTTCTTCAGCTTTTCCAGAAACAGTAAAGTTTTTATTTCTTGGCATTTGGTTGAAAAGAAGCTTTCACAAAAGTTGATATTTTTTTCGCAAACCAAGTGTTTTAAATTTTTGACGCAAACACCACCTTTCTCTTTTCTTGCTCTCCAGTTCTAATTGGTTTAAGTTATTCTTAATCTAATTAATCTGTGTGTCTCACTTGAGTGTTCTCAGTTGCTGCTTTTTGTCATAAATAGTACTATTTCAAAAATATGATGCTGAGGACTGATGTCATGGATGTATCTCCTGGGTCCTATTTCCTTATCTATGTCCAATCACTACCCTATAAGCTTCCTTTGCTTTATTAATTGTCTCTACCTTACAGGTCAATAACCATCTCTAACTTACAGGTCAATTATTGTAGTTGTCCATGTGTATCCCATGTATCAGAAGTATTGCTCTTGCCTAAGTCCTGCAGAACTCCGCATTTTGTGTCTACTACCCCCCCCCCCCCCCCCCCACACACACACACCCCTAACCTCTGCATTTTAGTCCTGCATTATAATGCTTTTTCCTTGTGCACTGTAGTGCGATAATAGCTAGATACTTTTTATTGCCAGTTAGTGTGCATCTTACCTTACCCTTATTTCTGAAGTCAACAATTCGCGTTAGTGTCATTCTGCATCACTGTGGTTGCAGTTAACCATTGCGATACTGAGCCACTTTTGCTAGCAGCGAATAATCTCGTCATAGTACCTTCTACTTTCTTTCTTGCTGAATACAAATAAAACTTTGAACCTTTTAAAAATTCTCATCCTTTATCAAGAGAGTTGAAATATAAAATCTGACTTCTCTTTAAACCCCTGTTTAGACAGAACTTCGGCCAATTTCTGGTGACAAGTACAGTGAGTTTCAAATTAATTGTTCAATGACTTAAGCCTAGTGTATGGCGACATGAAACGTGATTGAATAGAACCAGTACACTTTGAAGATGAAGGAAAAGAGAACATCTTTTGTTGCTGGAAACTCATACAAACTGATTGAGATATTTAGGCAAGAGGTATTTCGACAAAGCTCGCTGATACTAATGTATGAGAGAAACAAGAACTTCATTGGGAAGTTATGACTTTGTCCACACATGCTATAGCAGGTATGTCAGAACTTTCACCTGGCTTAAAGAGGGTTGTGGCCAGTGGAGAGATATGTTGGAGATGGAAAAAGTCATACGAGATGGAATAATATTTTGTGCTCCAGACTTTAGCAATTGGGAAAATAAATCTAACAATGGGAGTTTCATCACTTACTTTCCTTTATTTAGTAGGCGCTAGTTCTCTTCATTTGACAGCATTGCATCAAGATGGATCCAGTAATCCAATTGTTGTACATTCGAAGATGGATAAAAATGCTTTTTACCTTTATTTGATGTGAAAGAAGAGGAAAAATGTGATCATCATCCCTGAGGTGGTTTACAATATGGGATGGGTGGATTTGGTGTAGAAAATTCAAAATTTACATAACAGGCACCTCCTGGTAACATCCTCAGAATAATCCATCTTTCAATAATGGTGTTGATGCTACAACATTACAAGGATGGGCAAACTCGAAGGTGAAGGTGAAGGTGAAAGAGGAATTGCTGCAAAATAGAGATGTTTACTGATAGAACTTTATGGGAAAAAAAAAAAAGATGTTTATTGATAGAGGAGGAGTCCTTGAATACAAGAAAGAATTTTCTTAGTAATTCCTTGGGTGGCTTCTTTTGAGCTGAGGTAACAAAAATTTCAGCATGCTCAGAAACCAAGAAGTGGGCCAGACAACCCTTTTTCTTTGATGCTTATGGAATATAAGAAATATAAGATTGTCTCAAAATAGTGAGAATGATGTAGAAAGTACTGTAGATCTTTTTCGTGTATTTATATTTTTGGTATAAAGATAGAATACCGTGGTGTGGTGTATTGTAGTTACATACACAACTTGTACATACCTTTGACACTTGACTTGTGTTCAGTGATGAAAATTTTTCCTTAAAAAAAGGACAGAAGCATGAAAAAATTTGACACACATCCAAATCTCTAACACGGATGACACATGTCTGGATTTGAGTTTCCATCAAGAGAGGAAACTGAGGATTGGTAGGAAAGTGGTATTTTAGACGGGGAATACTCTTTCTACATTGGTGGTTATCAGTCATTGGATGCCCCACAGAAGATGTGAAACCTGAGTACACTTCGATGATTTTATTGAATTAAGCAATGCACCAGATGCTGGCATTTCAGGTGGGATTGAATTTGTGTGAAATATCTCAGGTTGGATCAAATTTGTGTGAAATGGAGGGACAACCACATTTATGCTTGTTCGAGAATGGAAATTGGGATGGTATATAGGTAGAATCTACTCCCTATGTGAGCTTGGGTTGCAGAAGATGTCAAGGTGATTGGAAAATTAGATAGGTCGGGGCGGCAGATACCTACGCAAGAATGACCATGAGGAATTTGATAATATGAAATGAGAGCTCTTTTGTTATGTGGGTTAGGAGACACATGTTCGATCTTTACATGGTTCAAAATTTAAATCGCTCGACAAATTTTCAAAGGATGACATGGAGGATTCAAGGGGTGCAATGTATCCGGTAAAAGAGGACGGGACCCAAATCCAATTGCACACCGCCAGACCGTCTTTCTCTAGTCCAGTTCAGAACTCGTTGAATGGAAAAAGCCATTTGCTGAGCAAAGTGCATAAATTGGGGGTAGCTCGATATGCTTTCTAATGAAACTGCGGCCCACTTTGGCTATTCTTTTGTTCCTGAATCTAGTAGGTGTAGGCATCGAGGCCTTGGAAAAAATGGTTAAGAAGGTCGATTTCTCGAAGTTACAAGTAGTTTATAACGTAGCCCTTTTTAAAGACGTCCGCCCAAAGGATTTGACGAAGGAGAAAGAACTGGAGTTGGTTCCGACCAAGATTTTAGAGATTGCAGCCATACAAGAAGTTACTGCTTTGGAATGAGGTGATGATTCCTTAGAACACATCCCTAAAACATACCTCTTGCCCTGGATGGAGGAAGAATGGTATAATGCAAACAACAACAACAAACCCAGTATAACCCCACATGTGGGGTCTGGGGAGGGTAGTGTGTACGCAAACCTTATCCCTATCTTTAAGAAGCCAAAGAGGTTGTTTCCAGTAGACCCTCGGCTCAAAAAAGATAAAAGGAAGCAGCAACAACAAGCAAACTAATTAGAAAACCGAAGCTAAAATATAAGACTAACACCAAGTAGTGCAATCAGAAAACCGAAGCGAAAGAAACAACAAGTGATAACAGAAATCTAAGAATAGGAAAATGCAAGTGAGTAGTGTAATGCATCTTCACCAAATGTAAAGCAAAGGTATCATATTATTAGATGAAAACTGTAATGATGCTAAACAAACGGCTAGGGGCTCAATTCCCATGTTTCGAGGTGAAGCTCTACTACTATTCCAACAAATTGAAAGAACAAAAGGGAGAAAGCAAGTAATAATATCATTGAAAGCCCATGTAACAACAAGTGGATGAGAGAATTAGAAATATTTGAATTTCATATTAACCACAGAGATGGGAAAAGATGGAAGGGTAAAAACAATCACCAAGGATAACAATCACCAAAGATAAATGGAAGTTAAAAAGAAAGTTGCAGTATAGGGGGGTCGAATCTAAGTTTTGGTCCATGAAGGGGGAGCAGACTATTTTTTTTTGTTTCCGGAGAAACAACATTGGAGTATGGACATATGGCTTGGTATGGCTTATATGGGCAAATAGGTGAGTTGATTAAGCTGTCATCAAGTCAGGAGGAGGTAGTGGTGGCATTGTTATCCTTTGGGTTATTGTAGTCATGTAGAAAAGTAGTTTATAGAGAGAACCTTTGTGAATAAGGGATCTAACATGTTTCTTCAATCACCAACAGAAGAAAGTTCAAACATAATCCTGCAACTAATTATTTCGCCCGTCTGACTGATGATCATTTTTACATAGAAATTGTTCAAAGAACCTTGTAAAATGTATGTCTAGCTTGTAAGAAACATTTGTGGTGTTCCACTATATAAAGTGCTTAATTATCTGTTTATCTCTTTAATAGATATAGATTTTCATCTAAGACAGAAATAGATAACACTCTCTTGTCTTTGCACTCCATAAATATTCCCAATTCAAGCCACCTGCACTATGCCCGAAGAATGGAGATTGAGTACGATGATCCCGTTGTAAAAGAACAAGGGTGATATCCAAAGTTGCAACAACTACCAGGGAACCAAGTTACTAAGCCATACTATGTAAGTGTAGGGGAGGGTGGTAGAGCTGAGGTTGTGGAGGATTGTGACTATTTCTGAAAACCAGTTCGGATTTATGCCGGGATGTTCGACTGTGAAAGTTATTCATCTTGTTAGGAGGTTGATGGAGCAGTATAGGAAGAGAAAAAGTGATTTACATATAGTGTTCATCTTCTTAGAGAAGACTTACGATAAAGTGCCAAAGGAGGTTTTTTGGCGATGTTTGGAGGCTAGAGGTATTCCTGTTGCATACATTAGGGCTATTAAGGACATGTATGATGGAGCTAAGACTCAAGTGAGGACAGCGGGAGGGGACTCGGAACACTTCCCAGTTATGATGGGGTTGCACCAGGGGTCAGCCCTCAGCCCATTTCTATTTGCCTTGGCGAGCGATGCACTGACACGTCACATTCAAGGGGAGGTGCCGTGGTGCATATTATTTGCAGATGACATTGTACTGATTGACGAGACGCAAGGCGGTGTTAACGAGAGGTTAGGGGTTTGGAGGCAGACCCTGGAGTCTAAAGGTTTCATGTTGAGCAGGACCAACACAGAGTACTTGGAGTGCAAGTTCAGTGGTGTGACTCAAGCAGTGGACGAAACGTGAGACTTGATTCTCAGGTCATCCCTGGGAGAGAAAGTTTTAAATACCTTGGGTCAGTTATACAAGGGAATGAAAATATCGACGAGGATGTTACACATCGTATTGGGGGGGGGGGGGTGGATGAAATGGAGGCTCGCTTCAGGCATTTTTTGTGATAAGAAAGTGCCACCAAAACTTAAAGGTGGTCAGACCGACTATGTTGTATGGGACGGAGTGTTGGCCAGTCAAGAATTTCCATGTCCAAAAGATAAAGGTGGCTGAAATGAGGATGTTGAGATGGATGTGCAGGCATACCAGATTAGATAGAATTAGAAATGAAGTTATTCGGGACAATGTTGGTGTGACCCCTGTGGAGAACGAGATGCGGGAGGCGAGACTTACATGGTTCGAGCATGTGAAGAAGAGAGATATAGATGCACCGGTGAGGAGGTGTGAGAGGTTGGCCCTAGAGGGCCTAAGGAAAGGTAGAGGCAGGCCGAAGAAGTATTGGGGGGAGGTGATTAGGCAAGATATGGCTTTGCTCCAGCTTACTTAGGACATGACCATGGATAGGAAGGTATGGAGATTGAGAATAAAGGTAAAAGGTTAGGTAGCCGAGCGTGTCTGTGTCTGTAACAGTAACTTTAGTACTTGACTTAGTGTCATTTGTGTATTCTTGTATTCCTTGATTTCTGTTATTATTTGTTGCTTTCGTTTCGACTTTCTGATTGCTGTACCTAGTGTTTGTTTTGTATCTTTGCTTTTGTTTTCTGATTTGTGTACTTGTTGTTGTCCTTTTTACCTTTCCTAAGTCGAGGGTTTACCGGAAACAACCGCTCTATCTTCTTGAAGGTAGGGGTAAGGTTTGCGTACACACTACCCTCCCTAGACCCCACTTGTGAGATTACAATGGGTTTATTGTTATTGTTGTTGTTGTTGTTATTCAAGCCACCTGGACTAACATTAGTATCTTTGCAGAAGAGAGTAAGTATTTTTTATGATCATATTACCACTAGTTAATTATAAAATGTATAGACTTGGTTCTCAAAGACGAGATGATTTTGCCTACTTAAGTAGATTAACTAGAGATGATTTTGCCTACTTAAGCAGATTATCTGTTATTTTGATGTTCCTAGTGGTAATGTGATACATAAGTGGCGTTTGTTTTCTCAGTGGTCTGAGGCTCTGGGCTTATATTGTATTATGTAACTGCAATCCACGAAATCGTTCCTATTTCAAAAGATATTATAGTGTACGATTGTATCTCCTCTGGGAGATAGTTCCAGTTTATCAAGCCAATACTTTGTCAGGGCTCTTTTTAGTCCAGTTCCTGACTCCTAACTGCCTGAAACTTGATCTTGTTTGTGCAATCAAAAATTTCAGAATCCTTGGTTGCAAGGATCAAGTGTGATGTGATCATTAGGTTTAGCCTCTTTTCTCTCAACTAACATGACTTATTTGATCCAGATTATTAGGTTAGGGTTGCTTTAAGAAGATAATTGAACCGAATTGACAAAAGCCAAACCGGTTTGAAAATGAAATATATTCTAATCAACCAATTGCTAAGTTTGGTGCAGTTGTTCCAGCTCGGGCAGGGTTAGTTTATTACTCTCGCAACTGAACTCCAACATATAAGTATGTTGACCTATTAATCTGGCTTTATATTTTTTAATTTGATCATTGTCTTCATCTTCCTTTGTTTTTGCCTTGTTATCTGTAGTAACATGAAAAAATTGTACTGGATAGAACTATGCAATAACAGGACGAGAAGTGTATTTGATAGAACTAATCGAGAATTCTGGAAAACAAACAAACAAAACAACAAATCCAGTAAAATGCACATGTGGGGTCTGGAGAGGGTAGCGTGTAAATAGTCCTTAACCCTACCTTGAGAAAGTAGAAAGGTTGTTTCCGGTAAACCCTCCGCTCAGAAAAGATACAAAAGTAAAACGGATAAAAGGCTCAGGAAAGGTAAAAGCAGGAAATAATAATAAGCAGCAATACCAGCAAGGCAATCAGAAAACCAAAGTGCAAGAATCAACAGGTAATAACAGGAATATGAGAACAAGAAATACAAGACTAGCACTAAATAGTGCACTAGAACTGCTGGTACAAAGAAGACGCTTGGCTACCTAACCTTCTACCCTAATTCTCGACCTTCACACCTTCCTATCAAGGGTCGTGTCTTCGGTGAGCTGGAGCATCGCCATGTCTTGACTAATCACCTCTCCCCAATACTTCTTCGGTCTACCCCTACCTCTCTTTAGGCATGTCTTGACTAATCACCTCTCCCCAATACTTCTTCGGTCTACCCCTACCTGTCTTTAGGCCCTCCACGACCAACCTTTCACACCTTTTTACCGGGGCATCAACACCTCTCCTCTTCACATGTCCGAACTATCTAAGTCTCGCTTCCCGCATCTTGTCCTCCACCGAAGCCACTCCCATGTTGTCCCGAATAACTTGATTCCTAATCTTATCCAACCTAGTGTGCCCGCACATCCATCTCAACATCCTCATTTCTGCCACTTTCATCTTCTGGACACGGGAGTTCTTGACTGGAAGTGAAAATATATAATCTCAATGACATTTTTGCTTTTTGAGAACCGTTGAACAAAACTTCAATTTTTATGTCAATCTATATCCTTTCCTAGTTTACCTGAAAAATATATTCTTTCATGCGATGCTTGGTGAATGTGCTCTATGACAAAGTTGAAAAGTGGTGCATTAATCTGAGAGACTATTGTTTTCTTTCTTGTCTTTTTTTACTGCTGTGCTATTTGTGTCTGTTGAAGCTAACTCTTGTCTTTGAAGCAGAAGTAGCAATTGATCTCATAAATGTCTTTATCTTCATGGTTCTGAAAACAGATTGTTCCTTCTTGGTTTGGACAAATACGGGAAAGGTGATTGGCGAAGTATTTCACGAAATTTTGTTGTGACGCGTACTCCTACACAAGTGGCCAGTCATGCTCAAAAATACTTCATACGTTTAAATTCTATGAATAGGGACAGGCGACGGTCAAGCATACATGACATTACTAGTGTTAACACTGGAGAAGTTTCAGTGCCTCAAGGTCCGATTACTGGCCAATCAAATGGTTCTGCTGCAGGAAGTTCTAGCAAACAGAGCAAACAACCAACACCTGCATCAGCTGCTCCTCCTGGCGTTGGTATATATGGAGCAACTAGCATTGGACAACCAGTAGGAGGACCCTTTGTTTCTGCAGTTGGCACGCCAGTGAATCTTCCACCATCAACACATATGGCATATGGTGTCCGGCCTCCACATCCTGGGGCAGTTGTTCCTGGTGCTCCATTGACGTATCCAATGCCACATACAATGCATAGGTAATACAAGTGTTTAGTTGTGAAATTGTACAAAGTAAGACGGTAGAGGCTTGTGCTTTCTCAGGCTTAATGCAATCTTCTCACTTAGCAGTAATAATATTTTGCTATGTCACAGAAATTTGACTTTCATTGTCAATTTATGTTATAGAAGAACAATAAAGCATTAGGCAAGACTCTATGTGTGTGATTTAGGCTACCTAGATATAGGTTAGTGATCTTCTTTCTCATGAAGAGGTAACTGAAAGTAAGGGTGAGCTCTTTTATGGGGAAACTTTTAGTGAACTGTTGATATGTCCCTTGTTGGGAAGTCCCATTTCATGTTATACTTTGCCATATCGTATGAGACAACTTATCGTTTTCAGCATGCTTCCATATATACAACTCTTGGTTTATTGTATAAACTAGTAAATTTATTCGCGCAAAAAAGACCTCTTATAATTTAGTATGTCTATTTTTTTCCTTTCAAAAGATTAATCGTAACAGAACAAATTATAACTTCAACCAAAGGCCTAAGTTTTCAGATAATAAACCAAAAGTCACATAAGAATATCATCTATATTTTTGTTTTAACCAAATAAGTGAGCAACACCATTCTCTTCTTCTTAATTTTTCGAATCCCTATTTTTTCACCCCTAATGGCGATATGCCTTTCTCCATCATTTGTTGTTGCATTTTCTTTACGATATCGTTTTCTCATTCAATAAGACATTATATAAGAGAAGGAATTAATTCCTTCCATAGAATCTTTTGAATGATATATATGTATATAGTTTACAATATATTTTGTACACTTGCGGCGTACATAATTCACAATACTCATCAAGTTCTCTTACCTATAATTTCTAGTTACAAAATAAATAATATATGTTCTTTCAGTTATGTAATTTTAATTTCGCTCATACCAGATACTTACCTTTGAATTCAGATATGGTTACAATAGAGCCAACAGAGAAGTAATCTTCGAGATCACCAAAACTAATACTTTCAGCCTTGGAATTCAAACATTGTAACATTATAGCTGAGCAATAATTTTCCAGATTCCAAAAGCAATACTGGCAGCCTGCAGGCAGGAAATGAAAATCCTTTGGCCATAGGTCTACTCAAGTCATGAGCCCCAACCTTTTTCTATTGCTTCTCATCAGAGATGATTGAATGAGCAATAGAAACACAATAACTTCTTAAAAAATACAACTCATACATCGTCCCAAAAAGGATACAGACAAAGCAGAATTACACCAATTTTTTTACTCATACTAACGACCATGGTATCTTGGGTTCATAACATAAACAGACTAAATGAAGACGTACCATGAAATGCTAGATATTTATTTGGTGAGTAGGTGTATATATATAGTGGTGTTCAAGACACACATACAAAAAGTGATATTATAACGGAAAAGAATGTGTTGTTCAGCCTATTGGAGCCTTTTAAGCGAAGCCAACGAGCAAGATATAAAGGCTGCATGATCCCCCACGTCGCTGTTATAGTTGCCTAATATTGGAGGGATTGTTATAAATAGAATTGTATCTATGGTGAATGTCAATATTTAAAGAGATTCTAGGGTTCATTGCTTGGTGGCTAAGTCACCCTCTCCCTATAAATAGAGGGTTCTATTCTATTGTAAATCATCCAATATCAATTAGAATTCTCTCTCTCTACTTTTCTCTGCAATACTCTTCTTCTTCATTTATTGTTTTATAACACATTATCAGCACGAGACTCTAACCAATTGAGTAGAAGCTTTGTGATTGAGCATAATGATTGTCAATTATTCCATGAACTTCCTTCATGATTAAATCCTGGATTTAAGGTAAGTATTTTACTTTATTTTTCTCTTTTAAATTCTTGAAATTCTATAATTTGATTATATATACAAGCAAAGACAACAAAGTTTAATTATAACTCTAATGGAGTTTGTAAGAAATTATAACCACCTGAAGTGGTAAAATTTCTATGTCTTGCCATGATCAAAGTCATGTATGATCGTGAGCACAAGAAGTGAAAACCCGTCCTATTGAATTTGCTCCATTCTCATTCCCTTAAGAGAATGTGATAGCAGTATGTGATAAGTCTGAAAGAAGACAAAATTATTTTTATGAATATATCAATGGATGTGGACGTGGCAATAGACGAAATTATAATCGTCATCATTGTGATAATGAGAATAATACGGATTCTCAAAATAATCCTTCACTATGTGAAGGTAATATTTGTCATCGATTTTACATGAGATTTTATAAAGCACATATAGATGATTATGGTTCATTCATGATGTGAATGTGACAACATCTGATTTATGAATATATATTCATTCTTGGAGGAATATGAACGTGCTAGTGGTAGTGAATATACCACACTCACCTCTAGAAGGAGGTTTGAGCGGAAATAAGAAAATAATGTCATTATTATGGCATAAATGGTCATTGGTCACGTACTTATTGTACGCCAAAATATTTGGCATTGTGATTATTAAAAGACAACAGTAATGCAAGAAACAGATCTTGCATATAATTTTGACCACAACCATAATGGTATAACTTTCTCTTTAAAAGAGATATTCACCATATAGATGTTGATGAATATGTGGTACTACAAAATTAATTGAGAACTCTGCAAGAGCCAATTATACTATTTTGGAGAAACACAATTGATTACCAATAAGGTATTGTGTTGTAGTAAGTCTCAAAGAAACTTATTCAGTTTCCAAAGTATACGCGAAAGCGGTTGATTATATTGAGACTATAAATAAAGGAAAGATTTAATATCTTCTATTACTACAACTTGTAGCAGGGTAATATGTATGTGAAAAGTTACCCGCTTTATTCTCCAGTTTGTACTACACAAATAAAAGAATACCACAATAAAGTAGATGTTTATTGATATAAAAACCCATATCATAATAAACTTGGAGTTTATTGATACTTGCAAACATCATGGTGAACTTTATCAATATTGATAATTTATCCAGTTGGCATAACTAGTTTAGCCATATCAATTTAAGTATGATGTGCAAAAATAAAAGAGAGTTCATATGGGTAAATATTAAAGAACTAGAAAGTTCTTTACGAATTCTCTTACGTTGCTTGTTCTTATTAATTAATAGACCAACTAAAATTGGGATTGAATCCCATGAATGCTGGAAATATCAAAGGTGAATATGGGCCCATTCACCTGCCATGTATACCACATAAGATGCATCTATAAGATGGTTACATGTGCAATTATTATTGACCCGCAACATGGTATTTTGCGAGGTAACTTGCTCAATAATTTGATTTAGAGCATAATTTTCAGATTTTTTATTCAAGATAGTTCATCTTGATAAGTTGGTTTACATCACAGTTGGTTTAGCAAAATAATTTATTAAGTGCCTCTACTTAATAGCTAAACTATTGCTTATGAGAGCAAAGTTATCTGTATTAGTTTGATATTGGTTATATACTAAAGTATATTATTTTCTCCCCTCACAAGTGGTTCAGGGTCAGGAACCAAATAATTCCATCTTATTATTATTGATGTGCGCTGTATATTTTGATTAACACCATAATGCACAAAGCTGGGTTCTCAAAATTGAGGAAACAAGTTAGTTTTTCTAACACGAGGGGGAGACATGATAAACAGTTGAGAAAAAGTTACGTGGAATGAATTATCATGTGTACATCTAGATCCTCGAATAAAATAATATGAACTTGAAGTTCATAAAAGGATAATTCATTTGCAATATATTGTAAAGCATGCCAGACGCATTTGCTGACCCAAAGAAAATAACTATATTCTCGTTGCAAATGCTCCTATTAAGTCCTAGAAGGACAAAGTCTATGGTAAGCTTAAAGCATATAGACAAATCGGTTTCAAATAAACTTCTTGATAAAGAAGATGAGCAAATGGTCAAAATGATCACAATAAAGGAGGCAAGTGATCTAGAAGATCACATGACATAATACTTCATAAAACCTCAGGAGATGTTTAGGTACCTGAAATGAATGAAGAGATCTCTATGTTATGTCTTTATTAAAAATGTTGAAACCGATATAAAATGTTCATTGACGACATCTATGATACCGCTAAATACATATGAGGATTTTAAGTCTGGAGAAACAATTTCGAATAGAATTGATTTCATATGAAAGACATGTAGTTATGAACATGTAGTTCAAACACTTGTAAGTAGAAAGTCAATGGTATGTGCAATCGGTTTTCGATACCTTATATGTCTAGCATGACATGAAAACTTGATATGCATCTAAAGTCTATTATATGGCTTATATGACTTAACTTATATGACAATCCGTAAAGGATTTAAGTTGCTTGAAGCATATACAATTCTTGATCTTGAAGTACCACTTCCTCAGTGCAATTTGTGCACAAATGTATCTTGCTATAACTATAGGCATGATAATATGATAGCAAGAATTTTCACCTCTATGTGAAAATATTGAACTAACGATTCGAACAAGATCATATGAAGACAATACATCTATTAGGGATGATGATTTCGAGGTGAAACAAATTCGTTCAAGTTAATATGGCTAATTTGTTTATCAAATCTCTACCAATGTCTTTTGAAGATGGTGCACAAGATTGGAATGCAAATGCTTAAGGATGTGAATTGATGCTCTCATCAGGGGGAGTTAATACGCGTTGTACTCTTTTTCCCTTACAAGGTTTTGTCCCGCTGGATTTTCCTTGCAAGGTTTTTAACGAGGCAACCAAAAGGCGTATTACTAAACAAGTGTACTCTTTTTCCTTCACTAGAATTTTTTTTCCCACTAGGTTTTATTTTAGTTAAGGTTTTAACGAGGCACATTATCTGTTGAATAGACATTCAAGGGGGAGTGTTATAAATAGAATTGTATCTATGGTGAATGTCTATATTTAGAGAGATTCTAGGGTTCATTGCTTGGTGGCTAAGTCACCCTCTCCCTGTAAATAGAGGGTTCTATTCTATTGTAAATCATCCAATATCAATAAGAATTCTCTCTCTCTACTTTTCTCTGCAATACTCTTTGTCCCGACCCCAACCCCGGTCGTGATGGAGCCCAACACAATGCTAGGCAAGCCCGACCAATTTCACAACCTTAACCCAATTCCTTATACAGTTCATTATTAATTAACACAGATAAATAACCAAGTCATAACACTAGAAGTCTGAAATAAGAGTTTAACATGCGGAATATCAAATAAAATCCTACTACATAGCCCATAAGATCCGGTGTCACAAGTCTGAGCCTCTAATACAGGCTTATCAACCAAATGCATAGCGTCTAGAGAATACGAAATAAAAATGAAAGATAGAAGGGAGAGATCAGGGCTGTGGACGCCATTGCAGCTACCTCGATGCTCCCGAGAATGTGCTACTCAACAGAAAATCCTCACTCAGCCTCAGATGCACCTAGATCTGCATGCAAGGTGCAGGGAGTAATGTGAGTACTCCGACCCAGTGAGTAATAAACATAAATAAAGGATGAGAATAAGAAATTATGGATAAACACATTGTAATATATAATACGGCAATGTAAACCAAGTAGCATGAAATCAATAAACCAGTGAAGTAGAAACATGGAAAATCTACAACAGATAAGAAAATAAATGATAGCTAAATAAAGGAATGCAGCACATAGTACGGTACTCTCTAGTACCCGCTGCGGCGTGCAGCCCGATCAATTTATTTATCGTCGACGGCGCTCACTGGGGGTGTGCAGACTCCGGGAGGGGCCCTTACGGCCCAAGCGCAATATCAAGCCATCTCGTGGCATCAGCTAGGCCCTCGGCCTGGTAGCAATATCAATATAATACTGCTGCGGCGCGCAACCCGATCCATACTCAGTCCAGAAATCACATAAGCCCCTCGGGCCATAATAAAATAGTAGTTCTCAGCCCAAAACATCATTAGAAATTTCATTTAAGTTTCAAATCGGAGTAAAAGTGGCTGAGTTTGTAAAACAGTATTAAACAATAGGACTGAGTTCAAGTAATATGTCAAAATAGTGAGAAAACAGTGATAGCAATCCNCAAGGAGGCAGAAGGCGCAGGTGCAGAAGGATGTGCGCAGGTGCAGCTCCAGGGATTTAAGTGAAAACCGCAGGAGCGGTTTGGTTGGCCGTAGAAGTGGCTCCGTAGGTGCGGAAAATGGGTCGCAGGTGCGAAAACCCTGGGCGAGAAAGTATATAAACCCTCATTCGCGAATTTTTGGTTATTCCACCATTTTTATGTACGGGTTTGAGCTTGATGAAGCCAAATATGAATAGTCAAATAAAATAATGATACCAAATATGCTTCAATCAATTACGCGGTAAAAACATCACTCGGGACAGACCAAGTCCAAATCCCCAATAGTAAACGACCCCGCGCTCATCGTCAAGCGCGTGTCTCACCTCAATATAACACTACGATGTGCAAATCCGGGGTTTCAAACCCTCAGGACATCATTTACATTCATTACTCACCTCAAGCCGGCCAAAACTCTAGCTCGCTATGCCCTTGCCTCTCAAATCGGACTCCTCGCGCGTCGAATCTGACCAAAACCAGAGCAAATACGTCACAATATGCTAAAGGAACAAAATCCAATCGAAAACAATCGAAAAATATCAAAAATCCCGAAATTAGCAAAACTCGAGCCCCAGGCCCACTTCTCGAAACTCAGAAATTTTTACATCAACGGGTTCCTTATCTCGCCACGAGTCTATGCATATAAAGAACACCAAAATCGGAGTCCAAATGACCCCTCAAATCCCAATTTAAAATCTCAAAATCTCAAGCCCTAGTTCTTCCATTTTTGGCTAAATTTCCATGAATATCTAGGTTAATTTCACATAATAATCACGTTTTTAGTTAATAGGACTTACCTCCAATCAATCCTCTTCGGAACCCTCTTCAATTTCTCCCAAATAGCTCTCAAAATGCCCAACAATGGAGGAAAATATGACCTAGCTCGCGGAGGAAATGTTTTAAAACTATTCTGCCCAGCTCCGATAATCTTTTATCGCGCTCGCGACAAAGGCCCCACGATCGCGAAGCTCTAGAATCCGAGGCTCCAAATTAACCCTACGCGAACGCGACATCCACACAGCGATCGCGATGCTCAAAACCCCAGACCTATGCGAACGCGAATAACTCCCTGCGAACGCGAAGCATTAGAAACTCACCTTCCGCGTTCGCGTACCCACTATCGCGAACGCGAAGAACAAAATTAGGCCTGCCAAAAATTCTTCTATGCGATCGCGAGGGCCCTCCCGCGATCGCGAAGACCAAAATCCTGCTGCACTGACTGCTGCATTTTCTGCAACTTCCTAAGTCCAAAACTTCCCGTTTAGCCATCCGAAATCACCCTGAGGCCCCCGGGACCTCAACCAAAAGCACCAACACATCCTAAAACATCATCCTAACTTGTTCCAATCATCAAAACACCTCAAGCAACACTAAAACCATCAATTCTCATCGAATTCAAGCCTAAGTTCTTCTATAACTTCCGAAACACGCATTTGATCAGAAACCCAACCAAATCACCTCCGATTAACCTGAAATTTTGCACACACATCCCAAATCACCTAAAGAAGCTACTGCAACTTCCATTCTGACCCTCGGATCAAAATCTCACCTATCAACCGGAAATCGCCAAAATACTAACTTCACCAATTCAAGCCTAATTCTACACCGGACCTTCAAAACCACATCCGATCACACTCCTAAGCCACAAATCACCCCCCGAAGCTAACCGAACCATCGGAAATCATATCCGATTCCTCTAACACATAAGTCAACATCCTGTTGACTTTTCCAACTCAAGCCTTCTTAAAAGAGACTAAGTGTCTTATTTCCTACCAAAATCAATCCAAACCAACTCGATTACACAAGACACTGATAATGAAGCATAAAGAAGCAGAAAATAGGGGAAACGGAGCGGTAACCTATGAGACGACGGGTCGGGTCGTCACATCCTCCCCAACTTAAACAAACGCTCGTCCTCGAGCGAGTCAAGAAATATATCTGAAGCCTCAAATAGGTGAGGGTATCTGCTCCGCATCCCCCGCTCGGTCTCCCAGGTGGCCTCCTCCACGGGCCGACCTCTCCATTGCACCTTCACTGAAGCTATATCCTTGGACCTCAACTTTTGAACCTGTCGACCCAGAATAGCCACTGGCTCCACATCAAAGGTCAAATCATCATCCAACTGAACCGTGCTGAAGTCCAACACATGAGACGGGTCCCCAACATACTTCCGGAGCATAGAAACATGGAATACCGGATGCACACTCGACAAGCTGGGTGGCAAAGCAAGCATATAAGCCACCTCCCCAATCCTCCTTAAGTACCTCAAAAGGCCCAATGAACCGCGGACTCAACTTCCCCTTCTTTCCAAATCTCATAACACCCTTCATAGGCGAAACCTTCAGCAAGACCTTTTCACCAACCATCAAAGACATATCTCGAACCTTCCAGTCTGCATAACTCTTCTGACGCGACTGCGCTGTACGTAGTCTCTCCTGAATCACCTTCACCTTCTCTACGACATCCTGAACCAAATCTGTCCCCAATGGCCTAGCCTCGCGGGGCTCGAACCAACCAACTGGAGATCTACATTGTCTCCCATACAAGGCCTCATACGGTGCCATCTGAATGCTGGACTGATAGCTGTTGTTGTAGGCAAACTCTACAAGTGGTAAAAACACATCCCATGAACCTCCAAAATCAATGACACAAGTACGCAACATGTCCTCCAATATCTGAATGGTACGCTTGGACTGTCCGTCCGTCTGAGGATGAAACGCTGTGCTCAACTCCACCTGAGTACCCAACTCTCTCTGCACGGCTCTCCAAAACTGCGAAGTAAACTGAGTACCCCTATCTGAGATGAAAGAAACCGGAACACCATGCAACCGAACAATCTCCCGGATATAAATCCCTGCTAGCCGCTCTGAAGAATAGGTAGTACACACAGGAATGAAGTGCGCGGACTTGGTCAGTCGATCAACAATCACCCAAATAGCATCAAATTTCTTCTAAGTCCGAGGAAGTCCAACAACAAAGTCCATAGTAATCCTCTCCCACTTTCACTCGGGAATATCCATCTGCTGAAGCAAGCCACCAGGTCTCTGATGCTCATATTTCACCTGTTGACAATTGAGACACCGAGCCACAAATCCCACAATATCTTTCTTCATCCTCCGCCACCAATAGTACTGTCTAAGATCCTGATACATCTTCGCGGCACCCGGATGAATGGAATACCGCGAGCTATGGGCCTCCTCCAATATTAACTCCCGAAGCCCATCCACATTGGGCACGCAAATCTGACCCTGCATCCTCAACATGCCATCATCACCAATGGTCACATCTCTGGCATCATCATGCTGAACCCTATCCTTAAGGACAAGAAAATGCGGATCATCATACTGACGCTCTCTAATGCGATCATACAAGGAAGACCGAGAAACCACACAAGCCAACACCCGACTAGGCTCCGAAATATCTAGCCTCACCAACCGATTGGCCAAGGCCCGAACATCAACTGCAAGGGGTCTCTCCCCAACTGGAATATATGCCAAACTCCCCATACTCACTGCCTTTCGGCTCAAAGCATCGGCCACTACATTGGCCTTCCCCGGATGATACAGAATAGTAATATCATAATCCTTAAGCAACTCTAGCCATCTCCGTTGCCTCAAATTAAGATCCTTTTGCTTGAACAAATGCTGAAGACTGCGATGATCAGTGAATACCTCACAAGATACGCCATACAAGTAGTGCCTCCAAATCTTCAAGGCATGAACTATGGCAGCCAACTCCAAATCATGAACACGGTAGTTCTTCTCGTGGGGCTTCAACTGACGAGAAGCATAATCAATAACACTACCCTCCTGCATCAATACACAGCCAATCCCAACTCTCGAAGCATCACAATATACAGTATAGGAACCTGAAGCTGATGGCAAAACCAATACTGGAGCTGTGGTCAAGGCTGTCTTGAGCTTCTGAAAGCTCTTCTCACACTCGTCTGACCATACAAATGAAACACCTTTCTGAGTCAACCTGGTCAAGGGCGATGTAATGGACGAAAATCCCTGAACAAATCGGCGATAATAGCCTGCCAACCCAAGAAAGCTACGAATCTCTGTGGCTGAGGACGGTCTAGGCCAACTTTGAACCGCCTCTATCTTCTTTGGGTCAACCTGAATACCCTCGCTGGACACCACGTGTCCCAAGAAAGCCACTGAACTGAGCCAAAACTCACACTTGGAGAACTTTGCATAAAGCTTCTCCTC
>NW_017670407.1:717705-725564 GCF_001879085.1 Nicotiana attenuata | reverse complement strand
GTAATATGTCAAAATAGTGAGAAAACAGTGATAGCAATCCCCGAAGGGTTCAAATAATTGGCATGAAGCCCAAATATGACAATTAGTCAAATAAAATAATGATACCAAATATGCTTCAATCAATTACGCGGTAAAAACATCACTCGGGACGGACCAAGTCAAAATCCCCAATAGTAAACGACCCCGCGCTCATCGTCAAGCGCGTGTCTCACCTCAATATAGCACTACGATGTGCAAATCCGGGGTTTCAAACCCTCAGGACATCATTTACATTCATTACTCATCTCAAGCCGGCCAAAACTCTAGCTCGCTATGCCCTTGCCTCTCAAATCGGACTCCTCGCGCGTCGAATCTGACCAAAACCAGAGCGAATACGTCACAATATGCTAAAGGAACAAAACCCAATCGAAAACAATCGAAAAATATCAAAAATCCCGAAATTAGAAAAACCCGAGCCCCGGGCCCACTTCTCAAAACTCAGAAATTTTCACATCAACGAGTTCCTTATCTCGCCACGAGTCTATGCATATAAAGAACACCAAAATCGGAGTCCAAATGACCCCTCAAATCCCAATTTAAAATCTCAAAATTCCAAGCCCTAGTTCTTCCATTTTTGGCTAAATTTCCATGAATATCTAGGTTAATTTCACATAATAATCACGTTTTTAGTTCATAGGACTTACCTCCAATCAATCCTCTTCGGAACCCTCTTCAATTTCTCCCAAATAGCTCTCAAAATGCCCAACAATGGAGGACAATATGACCTAGCTCGCGGAGGAAATGTTTTAAAACTATTCTGCCCAGCTCCGATAATTCTTCATCGCGATCGCGACAAAGGCCCCGCGATCGCGAAGCTCTAGAATCCGAGGCTCCAAATTAACCTTACGCGAACGTGATATCCACACTGCGATCGTGATGCTCAAAACCCCAGACCTATGTGAACGCGAATAACTCCCTGCGAATGCGAAGCATTAGAAACTCACCTTCCGCGTTCGCGGACCCACTATCGCGAACGCGAAGAACAAAATTAGGCCTGCCAAAAATTCTTCTATGTGATCGCGAGGGCCCTCCAGCGATCGCGAATACCAAAATCTTGCTGCACTGACTGCTGCATTTTCTGCAACTTCCTAAGTCCAAGACTTCCCGTTTAGCCATTAGAAATCACCCCGAGGCCCTCGGGACCTCAACCAAAAGCTCCAACACATCCTAAAACATCATCCAAACTTGTTCCAATCATCAAAACACCTCAAGCAACACTAAAACCATCAATTCTCGTCGAATTCAAGCCTAAGTTCTTCTGAAACTTCCGAAACACGCATTTGATCAAAAACCCAACCTAATCACCTCCGATTAACCTGAAATTTTGCACACACATCCCAAATCACCTAATGAAGCTACTGCAACTCTCAGAATTCCATTCCAACCCTCGGATCAAAATCTCACCTATCAACCGGAAATCGCCAAAATACTAACTTCGCCAATTCAAGCCTAATTCTACACCGGACCTCCAAAACCACATCCGATCACACTCCTAAGCCACAAATCACCCCCCGAAGCTAACCGAACCATCGGAAATCATATCCGAGCCCTCTAACATATAAGTCAACATCTGGTTGACTTTTCCAACTCAAGCCTTCTTAAAAGAGACTAAGTGTCTCATTTCCTACCAAAATCAATCCAAACCAACTCGATTACACAAGAAACTGATAATGAAGCATAAAGAAGCAGAAAATGGGGGAAACAGAGCGGTAACTCATGAGACGACGGGTCGGGTCGTCACACTCTTCTTCTTCATTTATTGTTTTATAACAGGGATATTATTTTCATTCATTTATAGAAAGAGAAAATGAAAAGAAGAGTTACAATAATTCACATAAATGCATAAATGAATGTGGTACTCTTTAATTGAGTAATGCATGAACCGTTTCTTACAATAAAATAAATAGGAAAATATATGAATTAAGAAAAGGATGCACCGTTACATAAAATTTAGTAAGGGAATTTTATGGCCTCTTGAAAAAATATAAGTTTAATTGAATGAAAATGCTAAGAATAAAGGGGGGGGGGGGGAAGGTCAAAAAAAAAGGAGAAAAAAAGAGAAGTGGGTTTCTTGGCCAAAAAGAGGTACCACCTTACCTTTTTATTTCCTCTTTTATATAGATATAACTAGTTAATTGATCCGCGCTTCGCGCGGTAAGATAATTCATTTTTTAAATTTAGTTGATATAAAATAGATAAAGAATTTATAGCACAAAAAATTTTCAAAAAAAAAAATGTTTAATCTTATAAATAGAGCAAGAAAAATGCACAAATCTTCCGACCTTATCCATAAAGGGGTTTCAAGGAAATCGCTTGGCATTCTGGTAAGAAACATTAGAACATAGAAATAAAAGATGAATATAAATAAACTCAACAATAATTGACCAAAACATCATGAAAAAAACTACTATACGATAAATTATTCACGGAGACGGGCACAATTGCCGTGAATAAAACACCAATGAAATATCTTGTATGATGTAGCTCCAAAAACAAAGCAAACTATAATAAAACTACGAACAAACAATCAATTCTCATAAAGTATTCTCCATCACAATATCTCATATATATCTCAAAAGTAAGACAACTATCAAAGATAATGAAAACTTCAAAATTAGTAAATTAAAGCACTAAAAGCAGTAATGTATGGGTTAGAATCCGACCCCACGATAATTAACAAAGGTAATCCCGTCTTAAGCTAATTCATGATTGATTAGTGGTATGACCACTCAGAATTAACGGTATCCAACCCTTATCTGATTTGATCAACAAGGCCACGGCCCGTCCGTCATCATGAAGGCGAAATCCCAACGTGGTCACAGCCACTTATTGCCAGCTCACGAAGCTCATAGCTATAAATACCAAGAGAGGAAACCCTAGAAAGGGGGCTTCTTCTTCGCCACTATTGACCAGAGAAAAAAGAGAGAATGATACCCATATTATGGGCAAGAGGAACACCATTGTAAGGCTCTGAACCTCTTCATGGAGAGGCAGACCAAACCAATATTATCAATAAAGGCTTCTAATGTTTCTCCCCCTAACCCTGAGTACTTATTTTCGTTTTCTTCATTTGGTCCAACGGATTATTACGGTTTGCTATCATTTTCCCGTGATTTATTTATATTATTTTATACTCATAAGGTATGTGATAACTTTTGAGCAAACAATTTGGCGTCGTCTGTGGGGATTTCCTAGCAAAATCGCATAGTTCTTCCCTGGACCAAAAAGGAAGAAACGCCAGAAAAGGAAAGCAAAAGCAACCCAGCTCAAACAAGCCAAAGCGACATGTCGGACAAGGGGAACTCGAAGATCTCAAATCAAGATCCAAGTCCTCTCTCTCTCTCTGATCTTGGATAGTGCAAAAAAAGAAGAAGAAGACCCTCCTAAGGGAGAATCTCTGTAAGGCATCTACAGCATCCCTGATACGAGCTCCGACCAGAAACCGGCACGGAGATATCTCGAGCCAAGAGTCTCCTCAAGACAGCCTATATACTCCGATTGGGAGGACAACGCATAAGCTGCTCAAGGTCTCAAATCAAAACCGAGCTTCGGCACTCAATACCCACAACCAAGACTCAGGCTACGCGCCTTCGCCATCAAAATTGACAAAGTTCAACAACAGTTGAATTGGGACTCAGGCTATGCGCCTTTGCCATCAAAATTAGCAAAGTTCAACTACGGTTGAACCAAGACTCAGGCTATGCGCCTTCGCCATTAAATCAAGGCTATGCGCCTTCGCCATTAAATCAAGGCTATGCGCCTTCGCCAGTAAGTTCAACTACGGTTGAACCAAGACTCAGGCTATGCGCCTTCGCCATTAAATCAAGGCTATGCGCCTTCGCCATTAAATCAAGGCTATGCGCCTTCGCCAGTACAACTACGGTTGAACCAAGACTCAGGCTATGCGCCTTCACCAGTAAGTTCAACTACGGTTGAACCAAGACTCAGGCTATGCGCCTTCGCCATGAAATCAAGGCTATGCGCCTTCGCCAGTAAGTTCAACTACGGTTGAACCAAGACTCAGGCTATGCGCCTTCGCCATTAAGTCAAGGCTATGCGCCTTCGCCATTAAGTCAAGCCCATGCGCCTTCGCCAATAAGTTCAAATACGGTTGAACCATGACTCAGGCTACGCGCCTTCGCCATCAAAATTGACAAAGTTCAACAACAGGTGAACTGGGACTCAGGCCATGAGCCTTCGCCATCAAAATTGACAGTTCGACAATAGTTGAACTGGGACTCAGGCTACGCGCCTCCGCCATCAAAATCGACCAAGTTCAACAACAGTTGAACTGGGACTCAGGCTATGCGCCTTCACCATTAAGTCAAGGCTATGCGCCTTCGCCAATAAGTTCAAATACGTTGAACCATGACTCAGGCTATGCGCCTTCGCCATTAAGTCAAGGCTATGCGCCTTCGCCAATAAGTTCAAATACGGTTGAACCATGACTCAGGCTACGCGCCTTCGCCATCAAAATTGACAAAGTTCAACAACAGGTGAACTGGGACTCAGGCCATGAGCCTTCGCCATCAAAATTGACAGTTCAACAACAGTTGAACTGGGACTCAGGCTACGCGCCTTCGCCATCAAAATCGACCAAGTTCAACAACAGCTGAACTGGACTCAGGCTATGCGCCTTCGTCAGTAAGTTCAACTACGGTTGAACCATGACTCAGGCTACGCGCCTTCGCCATCAAAATTGACCAAGTTCAACAACAGGTGAACTGGGACTCAGGCCATGAGCCTTCGCCATCAAAATTGACAGTTCGACAACAGTTGAACTGGGACTCATGCTACACGCCTTCGCCATCAAAATCGACCAAGTTCAACAACAGTTGAACTGGACTCTGGCTATGCGCCTTCGCCATTAAGTCAAGGCTATGCGCCTTCGCCAATAAGTTCAAATACGGTTGAACCATGACTCAGGCTACGCGCCTTCGCCATCAAAATCGACCAAGTTCAACAACAATTGAACTGGGACTCAGGCTATGCGCCTTCGCCAGTAAGTTCAACAGCGGTTGAACCATGACTCAGGCTATGCGCCTTCGTCATCAAAATTGTCAAAGTTCAAATACGGTTGAACTATGACTCAGGCTACGCGCCTTCGCCATCAAAATCGACCAAGTTCAACAACAGTTGAACTGGGACTCAGGCTACGCGCCTTCGCCATTAAATCAAGGCTATGCGCCTTTGCCAATAAGTTCAAATATGATTGAACCATGACTCAGGCTATGCGCCTTCGTCATCAAAATTGACAAAGTTCAACAACAGTTGAACTGGGACTCAGGCCATGAGCCTTCGCCATCAAAATCGGCTAAGTTCAACAGCAGTTGAACTGGGACTCAGGCTATGCGCCTTCGCCATTAAATCAAGGCTATGCGCCTTCGCCAAGAAGTTCAAATACAGTCGAACCATGACTCAGGCTATGCGCTTTCGCCAAGAATTTCAAATACAGTTGAACCATGACTCAGGCTACGCGCCTTCGCCATATAATCAAGCCCATGCGCCTTCGCCAGTAAGTTTAGCTACGGTCGAACCAAAGGCCACGCACCTTCGCCATCAAATCCAACGAGTTCGACCTCGCTTGAACCATAAGGCTAGACGCCTTCGTCCTCAAATCTAACAACTTCAACCACAGTTGAACCAGGACTCGGACCAAACGCCTTCATCATTGAACTCAGCGAAACCCAACCTCCAACGAATCGAGGCGTAGGTTAGGCACCCTCGCCCTTCAAGTAAGTACTCCCAACTCAAACTAAGATTGGGGACACGTAAAGTCCGGCCCCGGTCAAACTACAAGGCCGTGTTTCTGTCATCACGGCCGACAGTTCGACCGTGCCCGAACTGGGACTAAGGCTAAGTGCCGCTATCGCCAAACTACAAGGCTGCGTTTCTGTCATCACGACCGACAGTTCGACCGCGCCCGAACTGGGACTAAGGCTAAGTGCCGCTATCGCCAAGCAACGGCTCCGACTCGCTCACTCCGAGTCGAAGAAGAAGAGTCGTCAACAATTAAAAACCAACATGCCTACCAGAGTCGAACTCGAAGGCAAATCACCCCTTCGAGCGCATGCAAAGAAAAATCTAAGGGGGAAAAAGACGAGGTACAAAACAGATACAAGGCAAATAACGGAACGGAGATCTCATTTATCCACGAAATTAATTGCGGGTCATCCCCGCTTACGCCCGGCCAAGGCCGATCAATACAAGGAAAGAGAAAAAGAAAAAAAATAAGAAACACCTAAACGCCAAACGGCGAACAAGACAAGAAAAAATGCATAACATCTTTTTACTCGACGCCATCCGCGCCACCATCTGCACCAGCGTCAGCCTCTGGCGTCGCCGCGTCAAAACCACAGTCGGTACGGGCCTCACGAGCCTTTTGACGCGCTCCCTCGAAAGCAGCTTCGGTCACGATGCCGGCCTCCCACAAATTCTTATATACATCACGTTGGGCCTCGGCAAAGACCCAAAGTTCGCGAGCCTGGCTGGAAGAAGCGGCTTGGTCCCGTAGGCGCTGATTCTCTTCTTCTAAGGCTGTGATCCGGTCCGCCATGACTTGGGCGTCCTGCTCAAAGACACCGATCCGCTCCTCGAGACTCACTTCTCTAAAGGCCACAGTAGCCCTCTCCAACGCCCGTTGGGACTCGTGCACGCAGATAGCTTCCGTCAACGCCCCAGCCCTCAACGAGGCATCCCTCACCTGAAGCTTCAATACCGCGACTTCACCCTCCAACGCAGTCACTTTCCCGCTCCATGCCGCAGCGGCCTCCGCCGCCTTAGCCTGGCCCTGGCGCTCACACTCAGCTGCAGCCCTCCTCCCCGCCTCGAGCTCCTCATCCTTCCGCCGGAGCTGCTCCTCGAGAGCACTCGCTTTGCCAAGTGCTTGTTGTATCTGTACCTCCCGCCTCGCCAGTTCCTCAACCAAGGTCCGACTACGGGGATCATTCCTCAAGCGCACGCGCATCTCTCGGCACCGATCTCGGTAGCGGTGGTACTTCTCCAGTGCCCGCAAAAATATCCCCGAGCGGACTTTGGCTCGACGGATGCTCTCCACCTCCAACAAATAAGACTGCAAAGCAAAGACAACGATTAAGATAAAAGAACGAACTAAGGCAAAGAAGAAGCGAACCGACGTTATAGTGCATACCCTCAAGCCCATCATGGCCACTTCATTCATCAGTCTGACATCCGTAACGCCCCTCAACGATGCATTCTCGGCCTCCGAGCATAGCAGCTCGAACTGCGACACCAAGCTAGTCCCTTGGAGCAATAAGTTCAGCTCCGTGGGAACCTCGACGAAGCGAGACCGCCCCTCTGCGCGCACCGCTGAATTGGTGAAGCCTTCCTAGAACATACGGACGTCGTCGGGGTCCAAGTCGGATTCAGACTCATACTCATCTCCTACAGCATCCCTTCCTCCTTCCGCCACCAGCGAGGTAGAACCACCCGCCGTAGCCACCGAAGGAGCGCTTGCCTCACCAACATTAGTAGCCGCTGAGGAACTACCTCCCGTCTCAGCGACTGGAACCACCAATTGAGTCGCCGAAGCGACGGCATCATCATGGCATAAGCCAACCGGGGCAACCCCCATTGTGTGTCCACCCTCAGGGTGCGGCGTCGCAGCCACACTCCGCTCCGCATCCGCCGGGGGGGAGTCCAAATTAATTACCACAGGAGGAGCCAGCGTAAACACGACCCTACGCCTTATCAAGGGCCTCTCCTCCTCCCCGTCTAATGGTGATTTCGCCCTAGGGCGCACAACCCCCGATGGCCCCTCGTCCCTAAGTGCGGCCCGTGCTGGACGAGGACCGCTGAGA
>NW_017670407.1:707352-715494 GCF_001879085.1 Nicotiana attenuata | reverse complement strand
TGTGATAACTTTTGAGACAAACAAGTAATATAATTTAACTTCATAAAGAAATTATAACCTCAAAGGAAAATAAATGTTGAAGAACTTTCAAAAACTTTTCCTTTTAGTGATCCAGGTTATTATTCACACCAATCTAGCACAAAAAAGCGGAATTATAAACTAAAATGGATAACAAAGAGAGATGGAAATTACAAATCAATAACATATGACTGGTCACCATGGTCGAAGAAGAAATTTGGAAGAAAGACTTGGTTAGTAAAGGATTTGGTAGAGAAATGAGCAAAAAAGGAAGATGGGTCAAGGGTAAAAAGAATATTCAGTAGGATGATAACTTATTTTACAACTGAAAATTTATGTGTGGAATTTGAATAGGAAAACAAAATTAAATGGATTATGGAATTGTAACTGAAATTTATACAAAAATTGCAAGAGAGTTCAAGTGTAATCATAGCCTATTATGTAATTCCAATCCAATCGTTGTAACCGAATTGTATGTCTTAAGTGTTGGAATGGTTACACATAAGGAAAAAATAGATGTTTGAAGTAGATAAATGAGAGAAAAAAAGCAAAAAATTGACAAAAAGATAAATGTCTTTCCAAGCCTAAGAGAGGTGCCACATAGGCATTCCTATTCCCACTTTTATATTATTATATAAATATATAGATATCACCTTAAAGGATTTCTTTGGATACTTTTTTAATAGAAAGTACAAGGATATCACGCGTGCTAAAATTCACTAGTCGTTATTTGGTTGGGGATGGACGGGTGATAAAATGAACATAATGGGAATTTTTTTTTAACTTAACTTTGGGAAAGAAGCAAACCATGTTTGGAAGCCAACTTCACATTACATAGCTTTTTTTTCGGGAAATTAACAAATATATACCACTGCAAATAACTAGTTGCAACTTTTTAGGTTAAAGAGTAGGTTTAGCAATTGTAGCCCAAATAAATTGGCAAGCGATAATCAAATTTGCCAACACCACAATTTACACATTGTTATCTAAATTGTTACTAACACTAATTTCAAGGTTGGTTATTCGAGAATTCAGTAGCTGCACAAGAGTTCTATAGAGGATACTCAAGTTTATCAGCTCAAAGATGGAAGAGAAGAAGATTGGAAGAAGAAGAAATATAATAGGAAACTTGTAATACTTTTTCTCATTACCTTTGTAAGAAATCAATATAATGATTTATACTACTCGACTGAGAATTGAAATGCATTCTAACTTCTGTTATTTGAACTAATTAACTCTTACCGACTGGCACTATGCTAACTGCTTGTTATATGATTGTAACTACTTCTGCTTATGTGGCTCAATCGATTGAATTTGTGGCTCAGTCGACTGAATTATGTGTATCAATACTCCCATCCGCAAAAGATCCTTGACCTGAAGGGCCAAAATGAGGATACCTTATTTTCAAAATATTGATGAACTCCCAAGTAGCATGATCTGCTGATAACCAATCCACTTAACTAGTATTTGTGAATAACTTTATTTTTCTTCTTCACCATTCTTCTTTGCAATATAAATTCATGATTATGACAATGTGGACTAGCAATGTTAGTAGTAGGTGGGTAGGTAATTTGATCAGGTACTTTATAGCACTTCTTTAAGAGGGATACATGGACTGTAAGACGGATTTTCACTAAGGGAGGAAAAGTAAGGTATAAGCAACTGGTCCAACTCTTTAGCCACCTAGATCGATCATAGTATTTGGCAGCTAATTTGTGGAATGGTTGTGAAGACAAGGTAGATTGTTTGTAGGGCTATACCTTGAGATATACCCAATTTCCAACTAAAAAATTTCTATCACTTCAGTGAGAGTCAGCTTGTTGTTTCATCCTCAATTGAGCCCTATGCAAGTGGTGCTTGAGCAGCTATAACTTCAGTTCCCAGTGTATCAAAGTGTTCTCTACTTAAAAGAAGCAGACTCACCAGTTAAGTAGGGTAGGTGCAAGGGTGAATGTCGAGCATATAGAGCCTCATATGGAGTGATTTGAATGGCTGAATGGTATGAGGTTTTGTATAGGTTTCAGCCATAGGTAAACAAGCATACCAATAAGAAGTGTCTTTAGTGCAAAAACACCTCAAATATTTTTCCAAGCATCTCTTTAGATATCAGTATAGCTGTCATATTGAGGATGATATGCTGTGGATGTGTTCAATTGGACTCCATGTAATGAGAACAACTCCTACCAAAATTAGTTTAGAAATACTGCATCTCTATCATTTATTATAGTATCAGGCAACCCATGCAATCAGACAGCTACATTTAAAAATATTTTGACGACTGACTGAGTAGTATATTAGTGCTTCAGAGGAATAGAGTGAGCATATTGCTCAACCTATCAACAACCACCAAGATCACCTCATGACCCTTGGATTTTGGCAGGCCATATATAAAATCCCTGCTAATCTGAGACCTCGCCACCTCAGATATAGGCAGAGATTGTAGTAGACCAGGATAAGCTACCAAGTCTGCCTTACTCCTTTGACAGATATCACATCTTTAAATGAATGGCTGAATGGTATGAGGTTTTGTATAGGTTTCAGCCATAGGTAAACAAGAATACCAATAAGAAGTGTCTTTAGTGCAAAAACACCTCAAATATTTTTTCAAGCATCTATTTAGATATCAGTATAGCCATCATATTGAGGATGATATGTTGTGGATGTGTTCAATTGGACTCCTTGTAATGAGAACAACTCCTACCAAAATTAGTTTAGAAATACTGCATCTCTATCACTTATTATAGTATCAGGCAACCCATGTAATCCGACAGCTATATTTAAAAATGTTTTGGCGACTGACTGTAACAACCCGGCCGGTCGTTTCATGAGTTATAGCCCCGCTTCCCCATTTCTGCTTCTTTATATGTTGTTCAGCTATATTTCATCATATTGTGTTGGTTGTTCTGTGTTCGGAGTGGTCTTGGGGTGGAATGAGACACTTGGTCTCTAATTTTGAAGCTTAAGTTGGAAAGAAGTCAACCGGATATTGACTTATGTATAGGAGATCTCGGATGTGAATTCTGATGATTCGGAAAGCTTCGTTAGGTGATTTTGGACTTAGGAAAGTGTTCGGAATGTAATTTGGAGGTCCGTGGTAGATTTAGGCTTGAATTGGCGAAAATGGAAATTTGGTGTTTTTCGGTCGGCAGTGAAAATCTTAATATCGTGGTCGGAATGGAATTTCGGGAATTGGAATAGGTCCGTTGTGTCATTTATGACATGTGTACAAAATTTCAGGTCATTCGGACGAGGTTTGATAGGTTTTGTCATCGTTTGCGGAATTTGGAAGTTTGAAAATCTTTAGGCTTGAATCCGAGGGTGATTTGGTGTTTTAATGTTGTTTTGAGTGTTCCGAAGGTTGGAATAGGTTTGAATGGTGATATATGACTTGTTGGTATGTTTGGTTGAGGTCCCGAGGGCCTCGGGATGGATTTGGGTGGTTGACGGAAAGTTTGGCTTGAGTTGTTGCTGCAGATTTTGCTGCTTCTATCATTTCCGCACCTGCGGATTGGGGACCGCAGGTGCGAGGACGCAGATGCGGTAAGGAGATCGCAGGTGCGTGTTTTGGCCATCAGGAGAAGAACTGCAAATGCGGTTATTTGGATGCATCTACGGCACCGCAGGTGCGATGACTGGGCGCATATGAGGTCCCGTTGCTCTAAGTGATTTTCGCAGGTGTGCACCTGGGACCGCAGGTGCGAGTCCGCAGGTGCGGAATCCCTGGGGCAGAAAGTATATAAGTTCCCCTTCGCGAAATTTTGCCCATTCCACCATTTTTGAAGTCGGGATTGAAGCTTTTGAGGGATTTTGAAGAGGGATTCAAGGGAAAACACATTGAGGTAATGTTTTTGAAATTGGGGAATTAGGGCTTGGAACTTGAGAGTTAAAATTGGGCGATTGAGGGGTCAAATGAAGCTAGATTTTGGTAAATTTGGTGTGTATGGACTCGTGAGAAGATAAGGATTATGGTTTTGTGATTTTTGTCGAATTTCGAGGCGTGGGCCCGGGGGTCGGGTTTGGCCAATTTCGAGATTTTTGATTTAATTTGATAATTTTTGCATGGGCTTTTTTCCTTTAGCGTGTATTAATGATGTAATACTGATTTTGATTAGATTCGGAGCATTTGGAGGCCGAGTCCAGAGGCAAAGGCACCGCGGGTTAGAGTTTGGTCCGGTTTGAGGTAAGTAATGATTGCAAATATTGTCTTGAAGGTATGAAACCCCGGAATTCACATCGTTTCACTATTTTGAGGTGACACACACGCTAGATGACGAGCGTGAGGGTGTGCACCGTTGGGGATTGCGACTTGGTCCGTCCTGTAGCAAATATTAAGTTACATATTTGACCGAAACTACTTGATACTATCGTATGTTAGAAAGTATTACTATGTTTTGGGCTGAATGCCGTATTTGGGCCTCGTGCCAAACTGTTTGGACCCTTAGGGGCTTTTTACTACTATTCCTCACTGTTTTGATTTAATATCTGTACTCAGTCATGCTATGCTTTTACTGATTTTATAACTCGGTCTTATTTACCCCGTTTGTTATATAAAATTATATTTTGGGCTGAGCACCTTTTTTACTGTTAGCCCGAGTTGCTTGAGAGGTTTCTGACTGAGTAAGGCCGAGGGCCTGTGTTGTGAGGATATCATGGGATCGGGCTGCGCGCCGCAGCATGTTGTACTGTTTTGTGATATATGAGAGGCCGAGGGCCTGATTTATTATGCCACGAGATGGCTTGTGATAGCGCTTGGGCTGTAGGAGCCCCTCCGGAGTCTGTACACCCCCCAGTGAGCGCGGGTACCCAGAGTGAGTGAGATGATGTTGCCCGAGGGGCTATTCTAATTTATGTTGCGCCCGAGGGGCTATTACGAGTGATTGTGAGGTTGCCCGAGGGGCTGGTTCTGATTGATATTATGCCCGAGAGGCGATTTATGGTATATGTCTTGCCCGAGGGGCTATTTATGATTTTATCAGTTTACTCTAATTTCATTGCATCTTTGTTGAAACTGTTAGAAAGACATTTTTCAAAGGACTTTTACTGAAAATTGGATTTTAACGAGTTAATTGATTTCTATACTATTTTGGAAACGTACTGTACTTACTGTGGTGCTATGACGTGGATTTATGTGTTTTCTTACTGCTCAGCCTGCATTTATTTTTATTACTTACTGAGTTGGTATACTCACATTACTCCCTGCACCTTGTGTGCAGATCCAGGAGTTTCGGGACGTGATAGTGAGCGCTGATCCTTCATCCACCGCAGATACCCGGATTCGGCAAGGAAGCTGCATGGCGATCGCATCCTTGCTCTTCTCCCTCTTATCTCTCTTAGACTGTTTTAGTATTTTATTTTCAGATTGTGATAGTCTTCGTTATATTTAGACAGACCTTAGTAGATGCTCGTGACTTGTGACACCCCGATGTCGGGCTTGTGTTATTTTCCGCACTTGTTATTTAGACTCATGTTATGGAATTTTATTAACTAATAGCTTAAAAAATCTTTTTATGAAATATTGGTTTGGTTTGGGATTTGTATCGGCTGGCCTAGTTTCATGATAAGCGCCATTACGACCGGGTCAGTTTTAGGGTCGTGACACTGACTGAGTAGTATATTGGTGCTTCAGAGGCATAAAGTGAGCATATTGCTCAACCTATCAACAACCACCAAGATCACCTCATGAACCTTGGATTTTGGCAGGCCATATATACAATCCCTGCTAATCAGAGACCTCGCCACCTCAGATATAGGCAGAGATTGTAGTAGACCAGGATAAGCTACCAAGTCTGCCTTACTCCTTTGACAGATATCACACCTTTAAACGAAGGCTTTTGCATCAGCTCTTATCCTTTTCCAATAGAACCGAGTTAGGAGTCTTTTTAATGTAGCATCTACACCAAAATGACAACCCTGTGGAGTAGAATGCCATAGTCTAGTGATATCATTTCTTAAATTTTGAAATTTTCCAACCACTAATCCACCTTTCCTTCTCAACTGATTGTGATTCCAAGTGAATTATGAAGGAGTGGTAGGGTTGGTCTTCAACTGTTCAGTGAGTTCTTTTCGATCCTTATCAGAAGTTCAAATATCTACTATAGCCTAGAGTAAATCAGAATCAGTTGTGGACATCGCCAAGTCCAGTAGTTCAACCCCTGATAATCTTGATAATGCATCAGCAAGCTTGTTCTTCACTCCTTTCTTGTATTCAATAACAAATCAAAGGGCATCAATTTAGTTAACCACATTAGCTGGGAGTAAGTTTGTAACTTCTGCTCCATTAGATACTTGAAAGACCTCTGGTCTATTCTAATGATGAACTTATGTCCCAATAAGTATTGAGACCATTTAGTCAGTGCATGAACTAAGGCCAACAACCTCCTGTCATAAACTGATAATGCAACATGTCTAGGACATGGCTGTTATGATCAGAGGCGGATCTAGGATTTTTATAACATGGGTGCGCCACCTAAAAAAGAGAAAAAAGAAAGTATTAAGTGGGATTTGATCCCTAGTCCTCTAGGTAAATACCTCATCATTCAACCAAGTGCACCATTTAGCCTCTTTGGAGCATGGGTGCCAGCAGAGAATACTAGACCAGTTCCAAAAAAAGTGTACATAAAATACCTAGTTTGACGGAAAGACCATGGGTTCACGTGCCCCGTCAATTTGCCTACAAATCCGCCCCTGGTTATGATGAAGGCTATAGGATGAGTTTGTTGCATTAAGACGTCTATTTCCCATATGGCACGTTATGTTCAATTGCTCTTCTTGATATTGTTTGTTCTTCCCACCTTGCTTGATACTGATTTATATGTTTATGATTGGTGAGGAATAGTGGATTGTACGAAGGGTATTTCCGTGCTTGAGCAGAAGAGTGATTGTGTACGAAAGGTATTTCTGTGCTTATTTATATTATTATTATTGCACGAAGGATGTTTTCGTGCTTGTGAGGAAGAGTGAATAGGCGCGAAGGATTTTTCCGTGCTTGTGAGGATGAAACTAAAAGCACGAAGAGTGATGATGTATCATTTGATTGATATCTCTTGTTTCTTATTTTTACTATATAGATTAAGAGCTTGGCTATGTTGTCTCATGGTTGCTTTGCCGAATTACTTGGACTTGAATTGTTGTGAAAGGATTGTTTTGTGTTATTTTGAGGTTATCGTCATTATATTCTTTAGTTAATCCTTTTATTATTTCGCGTATTATTTCTTGTTGCTACTATATTTGTTATCTCACTTGTTACCTATTTTGCTATCTTACTTGCTACTTTTCTTGCTATCTTAATTGTTATATTTCTTGTTATTTTCTGGTTACTTAACTGCAGAGGTTTATTTAGGTGTCTTGTCGTCGCCTCGTTATACCTCATCGGGGTTACGCTTGATACTTATGGAATATATTGGGTCGGCTGTACTCATACTATACTTCTGCACTTCTTGTGCAAATTACATAGAGGACGCACTAGCTCGCTTGATTGCGGAGACTCGAGTTAGTGTTGCACTCTCGTCCGCAAGCATTGATATCACCCATCTTTTAGACTTTCTACTGTTTATTAAACCCATAACTTTAAAAATATAATGGGTTCAATGCTAAAAAACCTTAAAAATTGAACCCATAGGGTTTAAATTCTGGATCCACCTCTGAGATAGATTGATTCATGTTTTTAATCTCTAATTCATGGTATATCTCTTTCCATTGCGTTGCTATCATGTGTATGCATGAACTGTTTGAACAAAAGGAATTTCTTTTCGTCTCTATTTACTTTTGAGAATTTTCGTGAGCTGCACCATATATGAGAAGTGGAAGTAATACAAGAGATGTAGGTATGAGTATTGAAGAAAAAAACAATGGTGGGGAAGTAGAGGAAAATGAGACAGTAGAGAGTGACAATGGGGGAGATTAGATGATGGAACTCCATTGGGATGTGAAGTAGCTCAGTAAGAATTGCATTTATTTATGTTGAATTCATCCATGAAAAGTGAGATAGAAGCTACTGAATATGGAGGGGGGATTTGATTTTCTTGACTTTTTCTTTTCATCCATTTCGGATAAATCAATAGTGGGAAGAGGATAATGGGTTATTTTTAAGACTAATTGATCAGGTCTACACAAGTTGTTGTATAG
>NW_017670407.1:698962-707332 GCF_001879085.1 Nicotiana attenuata | reverse complement strand
CAATCCCATTTTGTTTTCCATTTTTTCCCTCCGAATTGAGGTTTTTTTTTTTCAGTTCTAACCCGTGCCAGAAACTATTTATATTTGGTAGCCGAAAAAATATATAAAATTTGTATATAACATACATAATGTATATATATATCTATACAAAAAATATACATTTTTTCGGCTACTATTTTGAAAGCTACTATACAGTGTCATTTCCGAAGGGGCAAATTTGTTTGAAAGTGTAACAGTAACATTATTTATTAAATAATTAAATGGAAGGTATATATACATTATTTCTCGAAGTAAGGGGTAAATATGATCTTTTTATCATTTTAGGTGTCTTAATTTGATAGACACGAAATTTAAGAAAAGTAAAAAAGATTTTTGAATCTTGTGATAAAAGACTTTTGAATCTTGTGATCTTAAATTAAAAATATGTATATTGTACCATGTCGAATATCTTTGAATCTTATGATCTTAAATATGCCATATAGAATGTTAGAGTTACTAAATATAAAAAAATATATTCTTTTTGAAATAAATTAAAAAAAAAAGTAAGACATATAAAGTAAAATAGAGATAGTAGAAGAAATTAATACAAAAATATTAACAATTTTGTATATCAAAGAGCTAGGAAAAAATAATATATATATATATATATAAACTTGTAAAATTCAGACTAAATTATAAGTTAACTATATTGATTGAGGACTTTATGGCAAAGTTTTTTCCTTTATTATATTAGCTAAATGGGATAAACAATTATTATTTTTATGAACATAATTCTTAATGCAATATTTATGTGATTTCTAAAAAATTTGTATCCAATGAAAACTAGTTAAAGTAAATCTTGTATGCGCTGATGACAGAGATTTAGGAGCGTAACATTAAACATGTCGCTCGTGGGGCCGTCTCTTGAATACTCCATTTAATACTCCACACAAAATTAGTTTAAGAGATCTTTTGAGACGAATTTACTAGCTCTTTTGAATGAATTTCTATGGCTTCCATGAATATTTTGTCTCTCTTGAAATCAGGCGTTAATGGTTCAACATCACTAAAGCAATGCAAACTCTTGCACCAAAAGATTGTTACTTTAGGCTTACAAAGCAGCATTATTTTTTCCAAGAATCTAATTAACCTATACATCTCTTGCCAAGATTTCCATTCTGCTAAGCTAGTTTTTCAAAACCTTGAAAACCCTCTTGATATCACTTTGTGGAATGGTCTAATGTCTGAATATACGAAGAACCATTTGTTCAATGAAGCTCTTGAGCTCTTTGAGAAGCTGTTGCACTTCCCATATCTCAAAGCTGATAGTTACACCTTTCCTAGTGTTCTCAAGGCTTGTGGTGGTTTAGAAAAAGTCCAATTTGGTCAAATGGTACATGCTCATCTGATTAAATGTGGGCTTTTATCAGATGTTGTTGTGACAAGTTCACTGATCGGTATGTACGCGAAATGCGGCTTGTTCGGTTCAGCTATACAGCTGTTTGATGAAATGCCTGAAAGAGACGTCGCGTGTTGGAATACTATGATTTCATGCTACTATCAAAGTGGGAAATTTGCCAAAGCGCTTGAGTTCTTTGAGAAAATGAAGGGTTTGGGATATACGCCTAATTCGGTTACCTACACAGCTGCAATCTCGTCATGTGCGAGGCTTTTGGATATGGAAACAGGGGAGAGAATTCATCAGCAATTAGTGAATGATAAGTTTTCATTGGATGGTTTTGTAAGTTCTGCTCTTGTAGACATGTATGGGAAATGTGGCTGTTTAGAGAAGGCTAAAGAGATCTTTGAGCAAATCCCTTTCAAGAGTTTGGTTTCCTGGAATTCCATGATATCTGGGTATAGTTTGAGAGGCGATACCAGATCATGCATTGAGCTTTTAAGAAGGATGAGCAAAGAAAACACGAGACCGTCTTCTGTGACTTTAAGCAGCTTATTAATGGCATGCTCTAAATCCGCTCAATTGCAGCACGGGAAGTTTCTTCATGCATATATAATTCGAAATAAAATAATATCTGATGTCTTTCTTAATGCTTCACTTGTTGACTTATATTTCAAATGTGGCAGAGTTGAGACTGCCCAAAATGTCTTTAGTAAGATCACAAAGAAGAGTGTGGAAGCTTGGAATGTAATGATCTCCGGATATGTGTCAGCTGGATACTATTTGGAGGCTCTTGACATCTATAATGACATGAAGTTGGCAGGGATAAAACCTGATGCAATCACTTTGACGAGTGCCTTGGTATCTTGTTCACAGTTGGCTGCCTTAGAACAGGGCAAGGAGATCCACAAGTGTATCATTGACAATAGGTTGGAATCCAATGAAACTGTTATGGGATCATTGCTTGATATGTATGCTAAATGTGGTGTCGTAAGTGAAGCTTTTCAAGTCTTTGATGAGTTGCCTGAGAGAGATCTGGTATCATGGACTACAATGATTGTGGCATATGGATCTCATGGCCAAGCTTTTGAAGCTTTAAAACTCTTCAATGAAATGCTGCATTCTAATGTAAAACCCGACAGAGTTGCATTCCTTGCAGTAATTTCTGCATGTGCTCATGCAGGATTAGTGGATGAAGGTTGTCATTATTTTAATTTAATGATCAGTGTTTGTGGCATCCAACCATCAGCTGAAGAGTACTCATGTCTTATTGACCTTCTTGGGCGTGCTGGAAGATTGCGTGAAGCCTATGCAATTCTACAGAACAACCCACACATCAGGGACGATGTTGAGTTGTTAAGCACATTATTTTCTGCATGCCATTTGCATGAGGAACGAGAGATCGGAGAAGAAATTGCAAAGGTACTTACTCAAAAGGACGTGGATGATCCATCGACTTATGTTGTTTTTGAAAAAATGTATGCTTCGCAGAACAAATGGAATGAGGTACGCAAGTTGAGACTGAAGATGAAGGAGCTAAGGTTGAGGAAAAAACCTGGATGTAGTTGGATTGAAGTAGACAAGAGGATTCAAACTTTCTTGGCAAATGATAAATCATTCCCATTAGTAGACAATGTTTATCAATGTCTATGCTTAATTTATAGTGACATGGAAAACTATGAATGCTTTAGTCTTAATAGCAAGGGAGATGAATACTACTCACACCCAGCTACTTGACCACACCAATCTCCTTGTTCATGATAGTTTTGATAGTATTGAACTTTTTCCTTGACAAAAAATACTAAATTCTTTTAATTAAATAATTAATTGTATGAATAATTAAATAAAACTTTTTAAAAATTAAAAACTCAATTCCAAACCTCCTCACTAGATTTCTCTTCCACGTTCCTCTTCTCCTTTAATCTTCTTGTCAAGAGCGACAAGCCATCTTCTCTGTAAAAGAAATCAATGTAGGTACTTTCCTATATATTGTTTTTTTCTTGTCAATCTTTTTCTTTTTTCAAACATAGATGGAAAAATCAATCTGCCGAAACACCAAACCTAGGGCAACTACGACATCTAAGTTTAGAATATGATAGCTTATGGAGCGTCTTTTATCCCCTTAAGTAGAAGCATCTAAAATATTATATACGGTCGAAATCGGGCTTGTCTATGACATGGTAGATACTAGATCGGGCTCGTCTATGACATGGTAGATCGGGCTCGGAACACAAGGGACTCAAGATCGACCCCAAGTCCCACCAGATCAGAGCCGAAGTCAAATGTCTATCTTCGAGAACATTGAGTCCGTGATCCCGGA
Source organism: Nicotiana attenuata (assembly GCF_001879085.1). NCBI lineage: Eukaryota > Viridiplantae > Streptophyta > Magnoliopsida > Solanales > Solanaceae > Nicotiana > Nicotiana attenuata. The sequence continues at coordinate 703,634 of NW_017670407.1, read as the reverse complement.
ATCGACCCTGATTCCGAACGAGCTCGAAGAAACATTGTTAGCGTAACCAACAGGAGACTGAAATATCCGTGACTGGTCGGATATTACGGCGGAAATCTCGGCACATATCAAAAAACCGGCAATCAGCAAATCTCTATATAAAGGGGGCCTAATAATTCATTTAGACACATTGTAACACGCACTCAAAAGCAATATACTGTTATTTTTCTCTTTAAGCTCTTATTCAACTGTGAAGTGTATCATGTTCAAGGGTGGCTAACCCCAGGGCTGTAACTGTTCAATTCGTGTGGTTTAAATTTACTTTATCATTGTTCAAAGGTGGCTAACCCCAGGGCTGTAACTGTTCAATTCGTGTGGTTTAAATTTACTTTATCATTGTCTATTTCAATTGCAGTTATTATCGCTTTGTGTCATTTTAATCCACGTATCTTTAAAACCACTTATAAATTCAATTGTTATCCGATTTTGAGTGTAAACAAATATCATCTAAATTTAAAATATCTTTTATAGTTAAAATGCAGCATCTAGATGTCAAAATTCATATTTTTTCTATCTTAAAGGAGAAAAAAAACTTTGTAACTCCTTTCAACTGGAACTGCGTTCCTTCACCCTAGCTATATTTGAAAATACCAATGTAACTATTAAGCTTAATTGTTATAGAATTTTTGAATAGATAAAAGAAACTTTACATTATGAATCCAACAAATAATGTTGGATTGTAGATAGATAAATGACGTGACAAAAAATTAGGCAAAACTTTAAGGAGGTTTTCGAAGAATGTTAGAATGATTGTAAGGGCAAAATGTGCAAATACAAAGACTGAGTTTTATCAAATATTTTTAATGAATAAGAATTAGCAGTGTTGTTATTGTTAGTAATATTGTTGTTATCATTGTTGTTATTATAAAAGAAATTATTGAGTAGAAGTGGGCATTATAGAACACATCAAATTTCTCGAGCCTAAGAGAAGTGTCAACGTCAAGAATTACAATACTTGAACAAAACAGAGAAGTAAACTATAGAGAAGACATGAGACTTGGAATGATCCAAATTAAAGCACTTCATTAGCATTATATTATATCAGAAACAGAGGATTATGATTGTTATAAACAAAAACTACATGATTAATCTATCTTCCTCTTCTTCACAAACAAAATAAATGTCTATAGCCCAAAATTAAGACAATGAAACGCGAAAAGTGAACAAAACCATAAAACTTGATCATAAATTTTTATCAAAATCAAAACTTACTTACTGGTAATTATCAGTCTAACTTTTACTATAAAAACAGAAATAAGAAATTACCACTTCATCGCTCCAAATTGGTACAAAACATCATGAGAAGAATTGGCCAAATCATCAGCTCTTTTCAATAAATTGTTGTTCAACACTTCCATGGAAGCCATGCATTCTTGGAGTTCTTGCAACCCTAAATTGTCCAAAGACAAATCTTCCCACCAATTATTAGTCCCACTCACACCCACACTCACAGCTTTCTCCTTGTCCAAAATTCCCATTGCTTCCAAATACTTCTTCTTACTTTCTTCTTCAATTTGAAGCCTAAGAGCGGCACTAAACCCGTCTTCATCACGCCCTCCAGTTTCGTAGCGATTGATAACAGAGTCCACACAAGGGTTTCCAAAGGAATAGACTTTACCAGCAGGAGATTCAACAATGACAGCAACTTCTGCGCCGCACAATGCGCTCAGTTCGCTCGCTTTCTTGAACACCCCCGCCCGCCGCTTCGAGAACGTCACTTGCAAACTGTTTCTGTTTGCTATTTTCTCTATTTTGATCTTTTGCCGTCCTTTGCTCTTTTTCTTGATTTCCTCATTCTCATTCTCATTCTTCTTCTCCATTCTTGTTCAATGGGATCTTCTAATTTGCGAGACTTGTTTTTCTTTACACTAAATATATAACGATTAATCATGGAAAGGAAGAAAGTAATTTTACTTCCAAGGGCGCCTCTAGGGTATAATTAAAGCCCCAAAAATAAAAAGTACTACTTATTATATAATATATATACTCCATAATTTATATTTATATAATTATTAATAAAAGCTTTCAAATTTTAATAATTTTTAAAGTTTTGTAGACGTAAGATTAAGTGAGTTAATTGAAAAAAAAATACTCACTAAATTAAATAATATATTTACCTTCTCATCAATTTTATTTTTCTTTCTTTATGTATAGTCTTTTTTTCATGGTTCTTACGGTTTTACTTTCTAATTTCAATTCCAATTCTCTAGATTAACTATTTCTTTTGGTCACATTTGATTGGTCCACACACCAAAAAGCAAGTTCGTTTGTGTCTCATCTTTTTTAACTAAGAAATCCCTGAGGCAAATGTCGCAAGGTTCAAAACATGATGAATAATGGGCTCACTGTTTACCAATTTTATTTAATGGAAGAATTCAATACCATATGACATGCACCTAACTCATATATCATGAGTTGTGCTCTTACCACTATATCAAAGTCATGTAGGTTTTTTTTGTGCCTCAATAATATATGAATTTCATAAAAGACGTTTCAGGGTCTTTTTAATATATTTTGGTTTAGGCCACCAGTTTTGTTGAGCCGCCCCTCATTGACAATCAACAATGATTTACAGAATACTGCCCCACTATAAACGTATTGTTCAACCAGCTTCATTCACATTTGGTAACTAAATGACAAACTCGCTGTGTTTAATACTCTTGTCATTGTTGCCTTATTTTAAGTGAGAGTCTATAAATTTTATTGAGAATGTCATGGGCGGATAAGTGGCTCTAGTAGGAGACTAGTAAAGCCTTGATTTAGGTCCCCAAAATTTTTAATAATGAATTTTATAACTTTATTTCAAATTAGACAATATTAATATTTGTAGGAAAAATAATAAAGTACAAAAAAAATTGTAAAAAAGAATGAAAGGTGTCTACTCTTAAATAGTAAAAATATTTTTAAAACTTTGAATTAAACTACTTAAATCTTCATATTAGTAAATATATTTTCTACAATAATATCAAAGGTAACATATTGCAAATACATGTCTAATATCTCATTTATTTAAATTTTCCTTTTCTAATATAAATAATAATATTACTATGTGAAGTTAAGACTATGTCATTTAAGAATATATGCTATAAACAACAAGTATGAAAAAATGGTAAGATTAATTTTTTTGCATATATGTGTGTATACGTACTAATAAAAAAGTATAAGGCCTCTTATTAAAGTTTGGCTTTAGGCCACCAATTTTACGGAGCCGCCCTTGGTGTGACTCCGATCCGTTTAAGAAATTAAAAATCCTATTAACCAACATATACTCCGTCTCTTAGTTTCATTCCTTTTAATTACTATCCGTTTAAGAATTTTTGAAGTAATCTTTTTTTCAAATCGCTGGAATCTCCATATTTTTATTTCATTCAAGAACTTAGTTGATTTATTAAAGAAGTTATAATTATTATTATTAGGCCAATTCTAAATGAATTATTAGAAAGCTGTATAAATTTGTAGGGGAAGCTATATAAGTTAATATTTTTTCATTAATGAAAATTAAATCATCTTGCCGTTTTCAAAAGCAAACAATTTACACTTGGTACATGCAAAAAATTCATGCTAACTTACCATGGTTTAGTGATGAATTGTGATAAGAATACATATCAATTAACCATGTAAAAATATTAAAAGTTATGTAAATAAAATATATGGCATACAATTATTGATTTAATAAATGCAACAGTGCGAGTGATTAAGTCTTTTTATTAATAAAAATTAATAAAAGAAAAAGATATTGATATAATGGTTTGATTTTATTTTTTACAATTATTAAAAATTAACTCAAACCGAACTACGAATACGAGCATAAAGAGAACTAAACTTCCATAGTTCCTCTTGTGGATTATGTGTTAAATTGCTTTTTCTTTTTAATATGTATTCCATAACTGTTCTCTCTTTAGTGTACATTCGCATATCAAATGTGCATTCACCAGTTTAGTTTTTGAGATTCGTATGCTCTGCATCTGTAAAAGAAACTCTCGTATCTTGCTTTGTCTTTGCTGACGCGAAGCTACGTCGCTTTTAGTTGATGAAGTGAATGAAATCATTAGATTCCCATTTGGAATCACTGCACTTCAAGCTAATAACATAGTAGTTTAAAACTAGTGGTAAACTGTTGTTTGAGTATTTATAGTGGAATTTGCATTATCATGGTCTCATCAACATTACTTTGGTCAAAGATGTGGTAAATTGTAGATTTAATAGTAGGGCTTGTTTAACTAAATCTATTTATACTATACTTATATTAAAAGTGGAAAGGTTTAAAGTTAAAAACTAAATTACTCATTTTCCTTTTAAAAACTTAATTACCCTAACTTAAAAAACGAAAATAAAAAAACTAACGCCTAACATCTAAGGCAGCGCTTCAAACCACCATGAAGCACTACAAGAAGAAAAAATTGCAGCACTTCATTAATGTATTCAACAATTACCTTCTATCTTAGTATATGTACCATGAAGCCGTGCGATGCTCTTAGATTTCCTCCAAATTCTCACGGCAAGAAAGAAGCACAAAAAGGGGGGGGGGGGGGGGGGGGGTAGAAGGAGAGAGAGAGACAACAGAAGAACCTGAATCTAAAGGCCTACAAAAAACTTCTTACAAGTTAGCTCTATGCATAGGATTATAGGAGTA
>NW_017670407.1:659384-698101 GCF_001879085.1 Nicotiana attenuata | reverse complement strand
CTCTTCCGATCTAAATTAACATGGAAATTTGTATGGATAAGCCTTTTCAACTAAAACTATATACTATATTTTAAGGAGTATAAAATAATTTTTATTTTATAATACAAGCATACTATATTTAATAATCTATATCTATATTATATTAAAAGCACGAAGGCCCTTAGCAAAATGTCGTTCGCCTTTTTTATCCTTCAAAAATAGAGTTCACTCCGGATATAATAGTCATTTAATTATTTTTATAATATTTAGAAATAGACTTAATTATTTTCCTACTATTTTAGCAATAGTCATTTAATTACTTTCCTAATATACAAGACGTTAAAATTAACTAAAATTTTAGTTATTAAACATTTTCCTATTTGAACATCCTAGGAAATCCTAACATTTAGGACTAAAATCAATTAAATATCTAGAAATTTATTTGACGTCAACTACAAGAAGAATAAGACAATTAAATCCCAATTGAATTCAGTTCCACATTACAATTGTGATACTTCTTCCTATCAACTTCGAAAGACGAAATTCAGGCGATTATTGAATTCTTAATTAGGGAATAGATATGAAGCAAACAGAGGTTAACAGTATAAGTAGTTACCAAAAAAAGAACTAAATATAACATTATATTATAATAATTTAAAAATATAATTAATAAAAAGAATTTAGATTTAATATATAGATATGTGTGTGCATATAAAATATTATTTCAGATTTATAACATTTAATGATATCATATTTTTAATAGAAAAATTGGTAATAGCTTTAAATAAATATGATCATCACTGGAGCCTAGATGATTACAATACACTGGAGAGGAACTCAAAAAGATTTTGGTAATTTTTTCATTTTGCTATAAATTGGTGAAGTTAATATTTCTAACATTTGTTGATACAATATTTTAACAGGAAAACTGTTGACAATTTTAAATAAATTAATCAAAAAGGTGGCATTCATGCAATTTTAGTGAAATTCAGTAATATGTAAATAATATAGTAAAGAATTTGGGAAATTTTTAGGTAAATTCTTTTTTTTTTTGTTGAGTTAGTTAAATAATATTACCATGTTCATGGACTTGATTTTTTCTACTAATTTCTTTTATAACTCAAAATATTATTTAATAATCATTATGTTATTTTAAAAAAGTTTATATACATTAAATAAAAGCACACGCGCAACGCGTGTACAATAAGACTAGTAAAACATAATTTTCTGAAAGATCCTATATTCACTGACTTAGGTACACGCGCAAAGCGCGTATCATAAGACGAGTACTATATTAAAAGCACGAAGGCCCTTAGCAAAATGTCGTTAGCCTTTTTTGCCCCTTAAAAATAGAACTGTATTGGACAAAATAGTAATTAGATTATTTTCCTAATATTTAATACTTCAAAATCAACTAAAATATTTTATTATTAAATCTTTCCTTGTTTAAACTATGTAAGAATTCCTAATATTTAGGACTTTAATTTTCACTATAACTTTACCTTGTATAAATCATTTCCTTAACTGAACACATGACCATAATACTTTTTCATGATAAATTTCCTAATATTTAGGATTTTGAAATATGAAATGTATAATTTAGCATTGTGATATGTAAAACTTACGTTTCCAATAGTAGAAAAAAAAAACCGAATTTTGATTCTTTTTCAATAAATGTTTAATGAAACATCTTTTCTTTCTAGGCTCTTATTATGGTTTTGAAAATTGAAATGCAAGAAGTATGCATCTTACTTGTCTAATAGTTAAAAAAAACCTCCTTTATTTAGGAGTTAGGTTAGCTAAATTTTATTGGTAACTAAATATTTCTAATTATTTTATTTAGGTAAAAATTCTTAATATTTAAAAATTTAAAATTACAAATTGCTTGCTTAATATTTAAAACTTTAAAATTATCTACGATTTTATGAACAATTTTACAAAGGCATGTACGCAATTGTAGATTCCGTGTTAGCAAAGGTAACGAAGTGTGCTAATAAATACTAAATTATCATCTACTATTAATACTTTAACTCGATATAGAATTTAGAAATACTTTTGAAATAACATTTAACAATTTCATGTTAAGTATACATAGCTTAAAAATATTTATATAGTTTTTTAAAATTTTTTACTTATTGATATGGGGTATACATGCAAAATGCGTATCTCTTAGCGAAATATAGTCATTTAATTATTTTCCTAAGAATATTTAATTATTGTCCTAATTCTTAGGACTTTGAAATCAACTAAATTTTATTCATTGAATCCTTCCTAATTAAAATTAGTTAGGAAGTCCTAATATTAAAATTTTAAATTCTATTTAGATTCTACCACTTTAATCGGAATAAACACATCAAATTGAGCAGTAATGTAAATATTTGAACATTTGTACCTCACATAAGTAGTAGACAATTGTAGTTAAATATGTAATATATGAGTTCTAAAATAAAAGCATACTCATAATACTGCATATTTTTAGGAAGATACATAATGCAAATTTTCTTCCTAAATAGAGTAGTTAGAATTTTAAAAAAGCTTATATCTTCTTTTTTAAATTTCTTTTACGATAACTGATCATAAATAGTTTTCAATTTAAAATTTATGTAATTCTTTTAAAATTTTATATTTCTTAATACTACATTTACGCGCAACGCGCGTACCCTAAAGACTAGTGTTTTATAAAAAAGTACAAAAAGATTATAAAAAAGAAAGAAAGGTGTCTACTCTTAAATAGTAAAAATATTTTTAAAACTTTGAATTAAACTACTTAAATATTCATATTGGTAAATATATTATTTACAACAATACCAAAGGTAACATATTGCAAATACATGTCTAATATCTCATTTATTTAAATTTTCCTTTTTTTAATATAAAAAATAATATTACTATGTGAAATTAAAAACTTTATGTCATTTAAGAATATATGCTATAAACAACAAGTATGAAACAAATGGCAAGATTAATTTTTTTTACATATATGAGTATATACGTACTAATAAAAAAAGTATAAGGCCTCTTATTAAAATTTGTCTTTAGGCCACCAATTTTACGGAGCCGCCCTTGTGTACTTCATTAAATTTGGTAACCAAATCTTCCCTACAGCGTGGCGATGTGGCATCGCTGACTCATTGACTGATACTTTGACCGCTAGGAAAGTAATTAATTCAACACGGATTTAACTTGTACCGCACCATCAACACTAGTATAATTTAACTTATGTTATCAATAAATTTTTATTAAATAATATTACTTATAATTACCTTTTTAAATATTATAATTACGTAAATATTTTTTACTTGTATCCATTTTGTGCCATTAATATTATCACTTCAACCGTCATCATTAACCTTGAAACACACCCTTTCATTAACTAAATGTTTAAGTAACAAAAATAAATAAAGCTATTGGACGCATGATGTTTGGCTAAAAATTCATGTTTTTATATATGAATTGCCTTACATTTTTGCCCATATTCTTGTTAATTCTAATGTGTTATGGAACGACTCGAGCTTAATTAAAGTGATTATACGTGTATGAGTCAATTAGGAGCGGTTTGGAATGAATGCACGCGAGTTGAAGCCAAAGCGGAAGAATTTTGAGGGAGTATGACTTTGACGTCCAGCGAGCCAAGCCCCTCCTAGAACGCCAAAGGCAAAGTGAAGAAAAAACTCGGCGTCCAGTTGGGCGCCTGGCGCTAACAAAAACGGCAAGTTCGGGAACCTTTCTATTACGACTTAGAGAAGGATATTTCATTACTACACGTCCCTAACAAGTATGAAAGGGTTTCTAAACCTATTTTGAGGGGTTGAACATTATTTGGAGGCTAGAACGCCGTATGGAGCAATTTGGGAGGAGAAAATCATAGAGTTCTTCGTTCCTTCATCTTTTCTTTGTAATTTATCGATGCATAACACTTATGTGATTGTTACTATAATTATGAGTGGCTAAGCGCTCTATTTTCTAGAGTTGTAATTGTCATGAATAATAACGTTATTAATTACATTACCGTTGATTCGAGTTATCATCTTTGATTATTTCTCTAATTTTGTGTATAATTGCTTAATTATTTGGCCAGAGGTTAAGTTCTATTTACTATCTATGTTATGCTTGGGAAAACTGTGTTTAGATTAGAGTAGAATTAGAGAGAGATTGTTTTTGAACCCGTGGCTCGGGGAAGGATTTCGTGGTTAGGATAAGAATATACCTAGCAGTTTTGCTTAGTTTAATGTCGTATTATATTCATTTATGAAAGATTCAATACCATAGGAATATAGGATTGATACATTATGGATAGACAGATTGTACTGTGAGAATATGCTATTTATGGAAATGATCCGGTCAAATAGCAACCATATATAATTCAGAGTAAGAGGGGTAATTATAAACTAAATAGGATTGACAAACCGAACTCTGAAATCTTTATCTCATGTGATTAAAATCCAATCATAAATTCTTGCATTCTTGTTAATTTAACTATTTACTTATTTAATTTTCGCAACTGTAGATTAGTAGGAAAAACCACTACTTTTGATTAACTTGGACAGTCAACCGATTTAGTTATCTTAGTTAACAATTACTCTAAGTCTTCGTGAGTTCGACATCCGACTTTGGAGTCTCTTTATTACTTGAAGACCACGTATACTTGCGTGTATCTAGGAAACTAATAAATTTTTTATGTCGTTGTCGGGGACTTAGAAATTGATTATTTATCTATATTAAGCTTTTATTTGTTACCTGATCAAGATTTAAATTTTCTTATTTGTTAATATTACAAAAAAAAATTACATGGCATCTTTGAACAAAAACGGTGGGATGGTAAGAATTCTTGTTTTGTGATCCTTGTTCAAATTACAGAGGATGTCAAATATGCCGAATGTCTCCCAACTTGAGAGTTTTGCTATTAAATAGAATGCATTTTCATTTGACATCCCTAAAGATTTGCTATTTCTATACCTAAATATATGTTATTCTAAACTGTAAATCCTTAAATATATGCTATTCATTATCCTTCAATATCTTCTATCTCTAACTATGAAAAGCTATTTACAAAAATATGTATCATAATGCTATTTACAACTATTCTGATATCCCTAAAATTAAGTAATGATATGTCCATCATGCTAACGTGCCCCTCAAATTGATGTTGGTGAATCAAGAAGCATCAATTTGCTTACTCGATACTGAGAACGTTGTCGTGTCATGGATTTTGTGAACACATCAGCTATTTGAAGATCACTGGACACATGTGGAGGAGTAATGACTCCTTTATCTACAACTTTCCAGAGAGAATGACAGTCCACTTTGATGTGTTTGGTCCTCTCATAAAAAACCATATTGATAGCAATCTGAATGGAACTAGTGTTGTCATCATGAAAAAGAGTAGGATTAGATTGAGGAAATCCAATCTCTGCAAGTAAACCATTAATCCAAACAATCTCGGAGCAAGCAGTATAATGGCTCGATGTTTAGATTCAATTGAAGATTTGGAAACACAGTCTTGCTTCTTGCTCTTCTACGAAATCAAAAGGAATCTCCAAGAAACATGCACCAACCTGAGACGGAGCGCCGAGTATCAGGACATGCAGCCCAATCAGAATCACTAAAAGCAATAAGTCGAATAGGAGAACCACTAAGAAAGAATAATCTATGAGTGGAGTTCCTAAGAGATATCGAATGACGTGACGAACAACTACCAAATGTAGATGACGAGGAGCCTGCATGAATTGACTGACTTGTTGAACTGCAAAATAGATATCAAGTTGGGTAAAGGTAATTTAGGCTCCCAACTAATTGCTAAAACAAAGTTGGATCAGGAAGAAGATCTCCTTCCTCACGACGATATTTTACATTCAATTCCATTGGAGTATCTACAGAGGAAGATTCTTGAAGACCATCCAAAGCAATTAAATGTTGAGTATATTTGTGCTGGTTGAGGAACACACCTAAAGAATCACGATGAACTTCTAATCCCAAGAAGTATGTAAGAGTACCGAGATCTTTCATATGAAAAGAATCCTTAAGTTGCTGCTGGAGGCTAGTGATTAACAAAGAATCACTGCATGATATAATAATATTATCTACATATACCAAAAACAAAAAGAACACAACCAGTATATGTAACGACCCGACCAGTCGTTTTGGGCTCTAGCGCGTCGTTCAAGAGTTTGGGGCTATGAGCAGCTTCACTTCAGGTATTATGACTTGTACGCTTGGTCAGAATTGAATTCCGGGGAATTCGGAGTTGATTTGGAGAGGGAATTCTCATTTCGGAAGCTTTAAGTTGAAAGGATTGACTAAGATTGGATTTCAGAGTAAACGACCACGGAATCGGGATCAGAAGGTTCCACTAGTTTCGTATGATGATTTCGGACTTGGGCGTATGCTCGGAACATGTTTTGGATGACCCGGGAGCATTTTGGCGCCTATTGTGGAAGTTAGCATTTTGGAAGAAATTTCATAAGTTTGGGTTGAAGTGTATTTAAGTGTTATCGATGTCCGTTTAGGATTCCGATCTGAGAGTATCTCCGTATAGTGATTGTGGAGTTGGGAGCGTGATCGGAAGTGAATTCGGAGGTCCGAAGGTCATTTTGAAGTCATTTGGCTAAAGATAGGAATTTGAAGGTTTTTGAGAAGTTTAACCGAGAGTTTGACTTTTTGATATCGGGGTTGGATTCCAATTTCGAAGGTGGGAGTAGGTCCGTAATATTGAATATGACTTGTGTACAAAATTTGAAGTCAATCGGACGTGATTTGATAGGTTTAAACATCGAAAGTAGAAGTTTGAAGTTCTAAAATTCATAAAGATTGGATTGGAGGTCGATTCATGGTTCTAGCGTTGTTTGATATGATTTGAGGCCTCGAGCAAGTCCATAATGTGTTTTGGGACTGGTTGGTATGATTGGTTGGGGTCCCGGGGGGCCTCGGTGGATTCCGGATGGTTAACGGATCGAAAATGGAATTTTGGAAAAGGCTAAAGTTGCTGATGTAACCGCACCTGCGAGACTAGGGCCGTAGGGGCGGAACCGCATTAGCGGTCGTCGTGCCGCAGAAGTGGAAATGGACGGCTAGGCTGGGATCGCAGATGCGGTCGTTTTGCCGCAGATGCGGGACCGCATCTACGGAGGAGAGGACGTAGAAGCGGAATAGGCTGGGAGCCCTGGACCGCAGAAGCGGCATTTGGTACGCACCTGCGGAACCGCAGAAGCGGTCAAGAGACCGCAGTTGCGAAAAGGGCTGGAGGCAGTGAGTGCTTTAAAATCGGGATTTGGCCATTTTCTTTCATCTTTCTCTTGGCTTGGGAGATTCTTGGAGGGTTTCAAGAGGGTTTTTTTCTATCATCAACGATAAGGTAAGCTATCCCCATCTATCTTGAGTTAAATACATTGATTATGTACGGATTGGAGCATGAAATTGGTAGAAACTTGGGGTTTGAGGGAAAACCTAGAAAATTGATATTCTTGGAATTTGACCATGATTTTGGGTATGAAACTGAGAGTAAATTATATATTTGAGTTCCTGGGGTTATGGGTAAGCTTAATCTTTGAAAATTTTCGGAATCCGGGCACGTGGGCCCGAGGGCATTTTTGTCAACTTTTCGGTCGGGGTTAGGAATTGTTATGAATTGGATTGTAAGGAGTAATCGAACATATATTAATGGATCAATTTTAGTCTTCGGAAGGGCGTGGAATGCCGGTTATGGATCTTCAGAGCGAGGTGAGTCTCCTTTCTAACCTTGTAAGAGGGAATTGTCCCCTTAGGTGAAATAATTGGTTATGTGCTCCTATTTTTGGGGGCTACGTACGCACGAGGTGGCGAGAGTCCGTGCGTAGTTACTAATATGTGTAAGTCCAGGTAGTCTAGGACCCTAAAGCATGCTATACATGGAATATCTGTAATCTTATTGACAGGTGAATTGTTTAAACCCTATCGAATTGGTGAATGAAGTTCTAAAAGGATTAAACTTCATTTTCTTAAATTGTTAAAAAGAGAATTTGTTTTCTTCGAATAATTGTTTCCTGATGACTTCTTGATTGACTGTCTGTGTGTGTTTAAATTCTAGATCGGGCCGAACACCTCGGTAGATTAAATAGATGCATCTATGGTTCGCGCCATTCGACCCTCTGGCAGTGTACAGTTTAAATATTGTTGGATCGGGCCGTACGCCATCGGCATGATTTGTGCATGCTTGTTTTGCTTGCCTTGAACTTATTGAAGTTGTTATTGTCTCTTCCCGGCTTGAGAATATTTTTACAAATGACGAAAAGGAATTTGGAGATTTCCTATAAAAGAAAGAATTGTTTACTTGCTTTATTCTATTGAATCACAATCATGTTTATAAAAATCCACGATTTAATATATTATTGATATAATATTATTGGACCACTAGTAAGTGTTGAAGTCGACCTCTCGTCTCTACTTCTTCGAGATTAGACGGAATACTTACTGAGTACACGTTGTTTTCGTACTCATACTACACTTGCTATGCATTTTTGTTGCACAGGTTTATGTGTGACTAGTGGCTTAGTGGCATAGCGGCATGGTTGATATCGAGACTTAGGTGAGCTACACATATCGAGACGACCCGCAGCTAGCAGAGTCTCCTTCAGAGTATTGTTTTGTACTTTCATTTCTGTCCACTTTGTATACCGGACAGTTACTGTATTTTATTTCATTCCCTAGTAAATGCTCATGCACCTATGACACCGGGTTCTGGGATGTCTATGGGTTTATTCAGAAATTAAAAATTATTAAATGTTTCATTATTTATTCAGTGGAAATTATTATGTATTATTTAAACGTATAAAAGAAGTGATTTCAAAAATATTTAAAACGAGAAGTTACTAGTTATTTGTTGTTGGCTTGCCTGATAATGGTGTCCGGCGCCATCACGATCCTTAGTGGATTTTGGGTCGTGACAACATGGTACCAGAGCACTAGGTTCCCTTAGGTCTCACGAGTCATGAGCAAGTCTAGTAGAGTCTCGCGGATCGGTACGAAGATGTCTGTACTTCTCTTCGGGAGGCTACAGGGCTGTTAGGAGTACTTTCCTTCTTGATTCCTCATCGTGCGATTTGATTCCTTGAGGCTTATGCCCTTGTTTCCTTCCTACTCAATCTCACGCGACGCGAACTGCTGGTTATAAATCGAGAATTGAAGGATTGTAATGGCACTACAGATGTGGTGCAGGATGTTTCTCCCGGTATAGTTGATTGGGCTATTGTCGTTGCCTTGCGGGAGGATATCTTGTCATTTCAGCTCAGTAACAGTATTCCTGAGAGCTTTGAGGCTATGCACAGATCGCTATGATTGCTCATGATTGGTTATCGCACAGTATGATAGTAGGATACTCGCCTATATGCGGGGCAGTGAATGATTTGGAAGGGAGTTCTGTCAGTGCATGATTCTGAGATTCGGTATTTCATCTCCGACGGGGAAAACAATTGGCCTATGAATGTCCAGATTTGGATCGATGGAGAAACGGCTATCAGAGATCACGGGGTCCGGTGGTTCAGGATTAAATCGGTGTTTCTAATGTTAACGACGGGAAAGATGATCTTCGGAAAGGTGTAAAGTTAATAGCGGTCTGTTGGTTCAAGTGCTATTGAGACGGGTTTTGATCTAAGGCATCAGCGGAGCAGCAAAGAATGAGGAAGGACATGTGGGGAGTGTCATGCCGTGGTTAAATTTCTAGAAGGCCAGGTATCAGAATTCTAGTAGTTGATTAAAGGAGCGAGTTTCACCAAAGTGGGAGAGTGGCGGAGTTGCATATGGGTCTAGTGGTAGGATGACTACACACCTTAAGGAGAGTTTGGAGTGATTTGGGAATTTTAGTGATCGGTGATTAGGGTCTACGGGTTAATTTGAAGTGTGGACTATTATGCGGCAGGAGATTTGATATAACGGAAAGGAGCTGCTTGAAATGAAGAAGGATACAACCTAACTTTAAATTGGAAGGATGTTGCCGCACATTTAATTGATGTCCACGAGGAGTGAATGGACTGGTGCAGCTAGAGTGTGAGCTCGCACTCAGGATGGGTCATTGATGTCGCAATGATTGTACCCCGTGCAGCGACGTTGGAAGATGTCGGAGAGTGATTTCCACAGGGGGTTATTCCCTGTGAGCAGGTTAGCAGTCGCGTGGTTGACGAAGCTTCTGCGAAGAATTCTATTGGTTATACCGCAAAGAGATCGGTTGTGCGAATGTGGTCAATGATTCAGAGTATAAAAAGGGGGTTTTAAAAAAAGATTCCTAGAATTTTTGCGGTCGATCGCGCATGGTTATGTCAATAAGAGTAAGGAGTCCTGGTGATTTTCAGAGTTGTGTAATAGTGGCTTCAATCTAAGTGGGAGAGTCCCACCGCCTATGATTGGGTTGTATGGTTATTTTCTTGCGAGGTTTCTGGTTATTAGCATATTGATGGGATATTTCAGCAACGGGAAAAGAACACAAGTGATAATTCGAGCAAAGGAATTGTTAAAGGTGTGCTATGGTTGGCCTTATTGGCCCATGCTCAGACTTGGGGAAGGATTCAAGATTTATGCCTCGTATAAGTGTGGGTTTCAAGGGAAGTGATTCTGCCGGGTGCTTCGTCAAGAGGGTATGCTTGTGCTAGAAGAATCATGGAGTTGATTATATTCGGGGCCAAGTCAGAGCGGATGATTCTCAACAACGGTCCTAGCGGATTCAAAGGGGTAAAGGGTGGTGCCTAATGATTTCGAGCCTATAGGTACAGTTAAGAATCAAGCTTTGTAGCAGTTTATGAGAAGGTGCCCAGAATGTTCTATGATGTTTTGACCTGCAGTGTAGCGATTGGGAGGTCTGAAATGGTTTGTGGGATTTGAGATAGCATAGTCTCGTGATTCACAGTCACTCGGGATAAGTGCAGGTGGAGTGTGTTATGTGTTGAATGGAGTTATTATTTCTAAGGCAATCAAGGATAAATTGGAAGAAGATAGATTGGTTAGACATAGTTGAATTGGCATATTGGTGGTAATGATCAGTTCCTTCAACGTGATCAAGTTATGCAAGTGAGTTGTGACGATACGTGTGAGGCTTGTCGGCCGCCGTAATCGATGTTATTCAGAACTATCCTACGATTATGGCCTGTTACGTATAGGCGGATCCCAGAAGGGCTGTGGTGGCTTAGACCACTACTTAGAGATTTGGATATTCTACTATTATGAGAATTCACTCGTGTGTTGCTATGGTTCTCTTGGAATGAGTTAAGTAAAAAGTTTATATATGATGAAGTGTTAATTTATTAGTGGTTCCGGAGTTATGATGAAAATCGTGTTCTATCGTATATTGACATGTTGGGTGTAGTGAGTGGGATGGAATTGGAAGTGAGGATCAAGGTTGCAGTTCGATGTTGACAAGGGATGTCACGAGCTCGGGTGAGCAGGAAAGGAGTTTCGATGTTTAAGGTAAGATGGTATTGTCTTCAGCGTCACCTGAGATCAGTGTTTTGTGAAAAAGGCTTTGCATTCTGGTTAAGGATTCTTGATCGCTTTTCAGCGTTAGTGCGGCCGGTGGTTTGGATGTATAGACCTGTTATTTGTTACGGAAGGTTGTGGGAGTGTGCCCCACGGGAAGGTTGTATTAGTGTGGCATGTAGCCACTTGATTAATTGAAGAGTTAAATCAAGTATGGAGATTGTAGTGATGTCGTTAAATTGAGAATTGATGCCTGGAGGGCACACGGTTTATTGGGTTGTGGACTATGGAGGATTACTCCGGTTATGATGGTTGTTCTTGTGTGTTATGGGAAAAAGGGGGTTATTATGGACCCAGGAAAGATTATGTACCTAGTACGGTATGATCAGAATCAGCTCGAGGTCTGTGGATGGATTCAAATATAAATATGGGCTCTATATCAGGCCAAGTGTGTTTATTTCAGTAATGCGCTCCTTATGGAAGAGTAGTCAGGGTGTTATTTTATCGCCAGTTATTTCATGTAATGATATATTGTGCCGTGCAAGTTGTGAGATGGCTTGGTGAATTGCTTATGCGTTGAGATTCCGCGTAGAGATGATGCTATATGAGCAAAATGGCTCTTGAGATTCAGATCGTATATCGCACCTCAGTTGTGCTTGAGTTTTGTAGCTTATAGCGCTATATGTCCCCTCAGGGATGGTATTAAGCACTTAGCGTGCTTATGAGCGATATTCGGTATTTTGTTGTAATGAGCAATTTAGCTTGATGTGCATCTCCTTAGGTGAGTGTTATGTGTGGATCGGGTGGCACGCCGCCATGGTTATGTTATTTGGATTGGGTTACGCGCCGCAACAATGTAATGTTGAATGCAGTTTTCATACTTCATCTTATGTGTGTTTGTTTCCCATTTTTTGAAGAAAGTTCATATTAGTTGCGCGAGCGAGTAGTTCCTTCTAGAGTTCGTTTCCCTTTGTATCGCGTTCGAATTGGCTGCCTATGGGCACATTATGGCATAATATGAGACTTTTGATCATGTTTGGGGAGGCTTATTGCCTCAGCAGTTCGTACTGGGTGAGACGAGATCATTGGATTTAGGATCAGTGTAATCTGATTATCTGAAGTATATTAAGGAGCTAAGACCATTATTTGGTTCAGGATGAAGTGATGGTTCTTGTCAGGAGTATAGACCCAATGATTTGTTGATGCGGCAGTTGGTCATGAATTTCTACACATCTCTTCCGTCGTGGCGGTATTGTAAGAATTAGAGCAAGATCTATGTAGGTCATGAGGTACAATGGGAGCATCAGATTAGTGGAATTTCGAAGTATTTGATCGGAGAATGTTATTGTGGTCCTGTAAGTAAAGTGGTGCAAGTGTGAATTCAGCTAAGATACGCAGTCATGTTTTGGTGCTGCGTGTAGTTATTGATATGGTGAGCGTATGTGGGAGCAGGCCTGGCAGAGAATTCCGGATGTTGTGTTAGTTTGTATGGGTCCACTAAATCGTAAAGTACCTGGTCCTCTACAAGGTTCTCCTGAAGGCACTTAATGAAATAGTAAGTAAATGAGGCAAGGGATTTTTACGTGAAAAAATCCCACACAAGGGGATAAAAAAAACCACGACCTATACCTGTAGGCTTTTAACTTCACTAACTTGTAATCTACCTATTACAAGCCACTTTACAATACTTCTTATTGCAAAGGATTTGCTCAACTAACTTGTGGTACCTTTACCACAAGCCACTTTGTGACTATCCTAGTTACAAAGGCTTTTTCTAACTTGTGATGTTATCACCACAAGCCACTTTGTAACTCTACAATTACAAAGACGTTTCCTTATGACTAAATCTAGTCACAACATAAACTCAAAGGAGTTTACGGATTTACAAGAGGATTCCTAATCAAAGTGCTTCTAGATAAGCTGTTCAGGAGATGCAGTAAGTACAATAACAAGGTTGCAACTCACCTAGGACAACACCAATCTATGTTTTAGGAATTGGTCCGTAGTAGCGTTCAACCTTGTTCGTCAAGCTTGTGAGGATTTATTTCTCTGTTTATTTTTCGAGAGGCTTGCATGAGAAACAGAAACCTTCCGGTGATGTTTTTGTATAAATCTCATTGGGTACATCTTGATCACATCACTTGAAATGATGTGAGTACTTTGTTTGGTTAGAGAATGAGTGGGCTGACAGTGTAGTGCAGTGCGGCAGAAACAGTGCCGTCAGTCACTTTATTTCCAGCTGTGTCCAAATGACTTTGTACTACTATGAGGAAACCACAAGAGCATCAGGTCCTTATGTTGGTTCCTAGCTCCTGAAGCTGTATCCGTTTGCCTTTAGTTGGAGTCCGTTAAAAGTTGCAGCAATCCAAGTAGGTCAGTTTCCCTATCTGGTTCTTAACGGTAAGTTTGTTAAATCATCAAAACATAATCCAAGAGTATTTAAAATCTATCAATTTCTCCCTTTTTGATGATGACAAACTTAACAATTATAAGTAGGAGTTGGGGCAGTGAAAAGAGTTCCCCCTGAGACTATGCCTTATCTTACAGAGCATTCTAGTATAAGAACCAGTGCAAAAGAGTATAAGAAACAGTTCCCCAACGTGTTCCCCCCCGAGTCCCAAGTCTCGTCTTATATTATTTTCCCCCCTTATGACATCATTAAAAAGAATAACAGCACAGAGAAGTCCAGCTAAGCTAACTCATGCCATATAGGTGCATACAATTATGACGAAGAATAGAACACAGAGAGATAGTACTAGGCATAATAAAGGGGATTCATCTTAATAATGATTTAATATGCCTCTGCCTTTTGAAGAAGGAAGAGGCAACATTGGACTTGTTCACATGAGCAGCAGTAGTACATCCCAACCATAAAAAAAACACAAAAAAACATCCACCAAACATCAACAAAAAAAAACATATCCTGATAACTGGTTACTGAAGGGGTTCTTAGGGGGCATTAGGAGGAAAAGGCTTGGTAGCTGCGGCAAGTGTCTGGAGAACAAAGTCTATTCGGGCGTTGCCTGACTTTTTCTCGTTGAGCAGTTCAGCCTTCAGGTTCTCAACTTGCGCCCTGAGATCAGTATTTTCCTGTGTCAAACGAACCACTTCGGCATTCGACATGGGAACCACTCGGTCTTGCTGACCTTCCAAGATAGCATTCCTGGCCTTCAATCGATGAATTTCCTCAGATGCACTGTTCTGGGCATTGATGAGCTGAGACACAGTTGATGTACTTTCTACCCTCCATACTTCTCAGTACACTCGCACTCTTCCAAGGTTGTCTGTGAGAATGTCTGCTTTCGAGTCCCCACTTTACCTGTTCCCAGTGGAACCTTAAAGAATTTGAACACCGTAGTAAGCAAGAATCCATAAAGAAGCCCATGATTTCCGTCCTTGAAATTGGCAACCTTCTGCATATGTTCGATCATTATGGCAGGCAGATTCACAGGGTGGAAACCGTCCAGTTGCTCCATTAGGAATAAATCAGACTTACAAGTCACAGACCTCCTTTTTGCTCTAGGCAACAAGACTTTGTTAACCAACTCAAACAGCAGCTGGTAGACAGGGAGTAGTGCTTTCTTATGGATCTGGTCCCCTTTCTGATTAGCATTGTCTTTCACCACTGCATTTCTAAAGTTATACTAATAGACATCTTGTACACTCGACACCCCAACTGTAGGAACTTGCAAAATCTCGCCAAGAAATTTCACATCAAAGACAATATCTACCCCATTGACCAAAGCACACACATGGTCAATATCAACTGGAAAGAGACTAGCGAAGAAACTTTGTACCTCCTCCTCGTACACTTTATGTGCATCAATGTAAAATAGATGCACCCATTGTTGAAACTTGACCATTTCCAGAATTTGGCGCATTCTGGCCATCTCAGAGATTGTTGGGTCAAACATACGACCCAACAGAACTTTTTGATGGCTTAGGCGCTCAGAGCCAAGGCAGACCTCACTTCTCGCTTTCTTCCTAGAACTAGGTTCTTCAACAGTTTCAGACTTGCGTTTCCCAAGCTTTTCTCCACTGACTTTTCTTTTTCCTTTGGACTTGACTGGTATATCCTCATCACTCACTACCTCCTTCATCTTGGACTTAGATGTTGACCCTTTCTCCTGTGAACCATGCTCTACCTTTTTCGAGGACCGCCTAACAAGAGAACCAGGTTCCTCAGGAGTTCCTTCTTCCACCTCGACTACAGGGATAACTTCATCACTTACAGGTACCCCATCCTTGACCAACTTTCTTCTTTTCTTCTTACTACTCTTCTTGCTCTTTTGGAGAGCAGAGTCGTAGGCCACTTTGACTTGAAGCCGGGTAGTAGGTCGCTTGATTTAAGACTCAGGTGTGGAGACAATCCTCTGCTTACATATGAATGCGTCAAGGGCCACGTTGTCCAGGTCTTCTTCATCGCTAGATCGCATTTCAGGTGCTTGAATTTCCAAGGGCATAACATCGAATGCAGGAGCAGCACTGTCCTGAGGATGAAAGTCCTGACCTGGGTCCTCTAGAGAGGGATCAGGTTCCTCATGTGATCCCCAGGTAGTATCTGTTACTGCATCCCCTTCAACAGTCATAATGGCCCCTTCCCGCTCCACACTGTAGGACTCATTTTTCTGAGAAGTAATTTCACGCAATATCCTATCAGCAGATACTACAAACACAGTTACGACATTCTTCTCCTCTTCAACCGGTGCTTCCACAACCATGGAGCCGGTGGCAACAATGGCAGAACCCTCTGTGAACTCAGCATTCTGACCTTGTTCTCCACTTAGGGTTTGACTGGTGGGAACAACAAATGACGGGGAGGACGGAACAGTAGTTTCAAGGGTTTCTAAGTTAGGAAGAGATTTGGAGACTGGGGAAGGTGTGACTGCAGCAAGAGGAGTAATAGAGGGTGACCTAGGCTCAGTGAAGATGGGAGGTTCCATAGATGGGTCAGAGATAGTTACAGCTGAGGCAGAGAGATCGGAAGTTTTCTCAGCCATTGGAAGAAGAAGTGTGATAATCCTTCTCTTTTGGGTGAGTCTAGAGTAGGGCTTATGGTTGAGAAGTGCAGACGAGTGGGTTTTTTAAAAGGAGAGAATAATTATGAAGGGAGAGGAATAGGCACCTGTTCTGAAATGGCGGTTGGGTGTGGAGAATTGCGATGTTTTAGAGGGAGATGGAACATTTTGAATTGAAAGGACGTGACAACATGATCTGAAAAGTTGATGACATGGCAGTTGTATTTTGTACTCTTTTTAAGACGTGTATTAATAGGATGCATAGAACTACTAACCTTTAGTACAAGAACCTGGTTCTTTTTTTTTTTGAAAAAAGTATCAATCCTCTTTTATCAGCCATGCACAGCATCTATCGTTTCTATGCTCATCATGCGTGTTTACCTGCAATAGGTATTGAAGTGAGTTAGACAGGGCCAGAAAACACTCTGAGCCAGTTATTTCTTAAGGATACGAGTCAGCCAACAAGCAATCAGGTTCTAAATTGGCCTCAACAGTCCCAACTTTACTGTGTTTCTTTCAAGCTGTTCCCTACTTGGTGCTTTGGTGAAAATGTCTGCAATTTGATCTTCGGTGATGCAAAACTTCATACGTATCAACCCTTTCTCCACATTATCTCTCAGAAAATGATGCCTCACATCAATATGTTTTGTCCTTTTGTGTTGAACTGAATTCTTGGCCATGTTGAGTGCACTAATGTTGTCACATAGAAGGGGCACACTCTCAGTGAGTACCCCAAAATCCTCCAGTTGCTGCTCGATCCATAGAAGCTAAAGCAGGATGCTGCAGCTACATATTCAGCTTTAGCTGTTGAAAGAGCCACTGAATTTTGCTTCCTTGTACCCCAAGAGATAAGACATGATCCCAAGAAGTGAGCCATTCCAGAAGTGCTCTTTTTGTCCAGAAGATAGCCTGCATAGTCTGCATCAACATACCCAATCAGATTAAAATTGTCCCCTGGTGGATAATATAGCACCAGGTCCTACGTTCCTTTGAGATATCTTAATATTCTTTTGGAAGCCTTCAAGTGAGATTCCTTGGGGTTTGATTGAAACCTCGCACACAATCCCATGCTGAAAACAATATCAGGTCGACTGGCAGTAAGATAGAGGAGAGACCCAATGATGCCTCTATACATTGTTTGATTCACAAGAGATCCAATTTCATCCATGTCCAGTCGAGTGGCAGTTGCAATGGGAGTGTCTATCACCTTTGATGCTTCCATATCAAACCTCTTTAAGAGTTCCCGGATGTATTTTTGCTGACAAATGGAAGTACCCTTTGGGGACTGTTTTACTTGAAGCCCCAGGAAGAAGTTTAATTCTCCATCATGCTCATTTCAAATTCGCTTCCCATAAGTTTTGCAAATTCTTCACACAGAGAGTTAGCTGTTGCTCCAAAAATGATATCATCAACATAAACCTGAACAATGAGCAGGTTCCTTCCTCGTTTCTTTAAGAAAAGAGTACTATCAATTTTCCCTCTCTTAAACCATTTTCTAAGAGAAATTTTGACAATCTTTCATACCAAGCTCGAGGATCCTGCTTTAGCCCATACAGAGCTTTGTCCAGCTTGAACACATATTCAGGGTGCTCATGACATTCAAACCCTGGGGGTTGCTTAACATAGACTTCTTCCTTATGGATTCTATTCAAAAATGCACTTTTGACATCCATTTGAAACAACGTGAATTCCATATGAGATGCAAAAGCGATTAGAATTCTCATAGCTTCCATCTGAGCCACTGGAGCAAACGTTTCATCATAGTCAATCCCTTCCTCCTGATTGTAGCCTTGGACAACTAGCCTTGCCTTGTTCCTTGTGGTAATTCCATGTTCATCGAGCTTGTTTCTGAATACCCACCTGGTTCTTATAATGGTTCTATCTGGGGGTCTGGGTACCAGGTGCCACACGCTGTTTCTCTCAAAGTGATGCAGCTCTTCTTGCATGGCTGTAATCCAATCTGCATCTTTCAAGGCTTCCTTAATATTTTTGGGTTCTATCAGGGAGAGAAAGGCTGAGAAGGCAAGTGAATTTCTGGCTCTTGACCTGGTTTGAACTCCGGAATCCAGAGGAGTGATTATGTTATCTATAGGGTGAGAGCTTTGATGTCTCCAGTTGGCCGTCTGAGGTTCATTCTGAGAAGAGGAAGATATGTTTGGCTGATTTTCCTCTATTCCTCTTTCAGGTGCTAGTGGAGTTCCTTGAACTGCATCAACCACTCTTTCTTCAGCTTCAGTGGTTGTAATTGAAGTACTTGGTTCTGTTGATGATGAGGAAGCATTGTCTTCATTTGGCTCCTTCACTTGACTCATCATATCTGCTTTTCCGTTTGTCATGTTAATGACTTCACCAGGAACAAGTAAGGGTTCTCCATCTTGATCTTCCTCATCCTTCTTCTCAAATAATGAGAGAGATTCATCAAAAATAACATGGACACTTTCCTCAACACATTGAGTCCCCTTGTTATATATCTTGTAGGCCTTGCTTTGAGAAGAGTAACCAAGAAATATTCCTTCATCACTTTTGGCATCGAACTTACCAAGCTGATCCTTTCCATTGTTGAGAACATAGCATTTGCATCCAAATGTTCTTAAGTGAGTCAGCTTGAGTTTTCTTCCATTCAACAACTCATACGAGGTCTTGTTCAGAAGTGATCTGATCATGCACCTATTCACTAAGTAGCAGGCAGTGTTGACAGCTTCAGCCCAGAAGTTCTTTGCAAGTCCACTGTCAATCAACATCCACTATCCATGAACCATTGTTGACCGCTTCCTTTCACTGTTCCCTGCACAAGAGATTTAGGAGTTAGTTTTAGGAACCCAAACAAGTTTGGATCCCTTATAGTAAGCAAGAGGATGAATAAGAGCTCTCTTAGTCCATGCAGGTAATGTGCGTTTTTTGTGAGGTGGAACCTGGTTCCTCTTTTGTGGTAACGATTTCAGCAGCCACTTTGTCTTTCTGAACTGATTGATTCTTGGCCTGGACACCTTCCTTGAAGCGCCCAGTGTTCCCACATTGGGTACAAGGCCAGTTATCTGATACAATGACGCTCTTACTGTGAGGGTTGTGAGATGTTTTCTCCCTTTGGAACCCTGCTCCTTGCCTTTTTTACTATCATTTTTAAGCAAGGCAGTGGTAACTTTGGAGGACCAGGTCCACTTTAGAGACCTTTCAAGATGATTCATTCCTTTTTCTAGTTTTGCTTGGAGGAGCTCATTTTTCTCAATTTCAGCACTCATCCTTCGTCTCATAACTTTCACCTCATCTTAAGCCTAAGGTATTCCTCACTTGCTATCTCCTTTCCTCCTTCAGAACTTTCATGTTTAGACTTAGTAGATGGTTTTACTATTGTTTCCCTTTGGTCTGCAATTTCTGCCAACAGATCGTTCTCTTTTTTTCTAAGAGTTTCAGAGGTTTTCTTATGATTAGTAACTGCAGCCACTAAGTCTTCTCTAATACGTTCAGATTCTTCTAGTTCTAAGATTAAGGAATCCCTATCCTGCGTAAGACTACAAAAGGCAGTTATTAAAACATCAGCTAAACACATGAGTTTTTTTGGAGAATAGCATTTCAGATTTCTCTGAACATCCCTGAAGTTTACCTCTCTGTCGCCATTGTCTTCATCATCATCTGATTGAGCTATCAAAGCGAACTTTGAGTCATATCCAATCTCCTCGCCTTCAACTGCCATCATGAAATTATCACAAGTGTTAGGTTTATGTTGTTTTACTTGTGTAGTTCCTTTATGAGCTGTTTGCAAAGCCTCCCATATTTTCTTTGCTATGTCGCAGGTAGAGATTCTGTCGTACTCTTTAGGTTCCATTCCATATACTAGAATTTTCTTGGCACAAAAATTCTTCTCCACAACTTTCTTGTCTTCTTCAGTGTATTCTTTGCTAGTTTTTCAATTGAAAAAGGAAATTCATCTATTACTTTGATTGGAACATAAGGACCATCGCAAATGATATCCCATAGCTCACAGTCCTCATACATGATAAAATCGTGCATTCTAGCTTTCCACCACCAACAGCATTTTCCATCAAACTTTGGAGGTTGGTATATGGATTTACCTTCTTCAAAATTTAGTGGAGCCGCCATCTGGATCCTTCCTGGGTGTTAGCCTGATAGGAGGAACCCGCTTGATACCAATTGTTAGTTTTTATGGGTCCACTAAATCGTAGAGTACCTGGTCCTCTACAAGGTTCTCCTGAAGGCACATCATGAAACAATAAGTAAATAAGGCAAGGGATTTTTACGTGAAAAAATCCCACACAAGGGGATCATAAAAACCACGACCTACACCTGTAGGCTTTTAACTTCACTAACTTGTAATCTACCTATTACCAGCCACTTTACAATACTTCCTATTGCAAAGGATTTGCTCAACTAACTTGTGGTACCTTTACCACAAGCCACTTTGTGACTATCCTAGTTACAAAGGCTTTTTCTAACTTGTGATGCTTCACCACAAGCCACTTTGTAACTGTAAGGCCCCAGAGAAATTTCGCTAAGTAATCTAGGATTTCATGTTGCCACGTAGGCTAATTTTAATATTTTATGTGCTATTAACATGGTGGTCATCAATTGGAGTTGGTAAACAAGTGTACGAGTCATATATTAAGTAAGGTGGGGTCCAAGGAGAGGCCTAAGTGTAAGCCAAATGGGGAAAATTTCATAATAGGCTAAGATTCCAAAGGTACTTGCACTAGTCCATACTTTGAACAAGCATATCTAAATATGTATAAGATTTTATGTGATGAATAACCTATCAAATGAAAGGTCTTTGAGTCTAGTTTCCAACGCTTCAAACCGTTCGTCATTTGGACATTCCTAATCAAAGTTATGATCAAATTACCAAAGGCTGGATTTGCGACCAATTTGCGATCGCAAAACGACCATGCGGACCGCATATGCGTCGCATAGTGAAGCAGTGTCGGGCAAAACATTATGCTGTCGCATGTTGATTATGCTGTAGTACAATCAAGTATGCTGTCGATTATGCTATCGCATTTCGATTATGCTGCAAGAATGCTGCCCACATTTCGATTATGCTATAGCATAATTGCACCACATTTTTGACTTCGGGGGTCATTTTTGAAAATTTTCATATCCGAACCCACTTTGATAAATAAGCTTTGGGGCTTCATTTGGGACTATTTTTACACTAAATCTAGAGAGAGGTGAGAGCATTTTAGAGAGAGAAAGAGGAACCTAGCCTCCTAATCATCAATCTTGCACAAACCCTCAAGAATCAAGCATGCCAATCTCTAGCTCACTATCTTCCGGGTATGTCCTACTTCTAATATTTCATATATGAGATTATGAGTTCAAAAATATATTGTGGGGTTAGAAATAGGCCATGCATGTGACACTAAGCTATAGTATGTGGGATTAATGAACTATTTTGGGTAGTTCTTGATGAAATTGGATAAGGGAAGAAGGAATTTCCATAGTAGAACCTTGTAGTCTACTTCACTTGTTAGGTGTTTGATGAAATTCCTAAGAGGGTTACACCATGGCTAATCTTTCTAATTATTAATCGATTTCTGCTATTTCCTTATAGATTATTATTGCTAGAGGTGTTGGTGTATTCTAAAAATTTAAGGGAAAGCTCTTGGAGGTATGTATGGCTAAAATCCCATCTTTTAGAAATTGAGCTTCATCGGTGTTTTTGTGAATATGGTAAGATTGAAGTTGAATTCTTGTATTGATTGTTATTCCACATGAATTGGTGTTGCAACCTTATATGCGTGAAAGATGTGTCTCAATATGATCAATATGCTATTCTTGGTAGCTTGAAAAGGTGCAAGAAATGTGAATCATGTATTGAAATGCTTAGACAATAAATTGAGATTGAAGTGAAGTATATGCTAAATTCCTAGATTTCAAGTCAAGTTTAAATTGTGATTATTGTGCCGAATCATGAGAATTCCCCTCTATGCTTATAACTTGAATTTCTCTTGTGTATGCCCATTATCTTAAAATTGTAAGTTTGTTGTTGAAAGTGAAAGTGATGTGGAATTTGAGTTGTGAAATGCGGCCTAGTGCCAAGAATGATGTGATAAGTTATGGCGCCAAGTGCCTATGAAATGATATATATGAAACGAAATGATTAATGAGAAGGGAACAACGCCTTGGCGTGGCGGCCTAGCCGATCGGGCCGGGATCGGACTCCGCTCTAGATAGCGGTGGTGTTGTGAATGAATTTCGGAAAAAGGGAAAATGAGATTGTGATTGAAGCGTATGCCTCAAATGAGGCAACCTAGCCGATCGGGTCGAGATCGGACTCCGCTCAAGATAGCGGTGGTATTGTGAGCAATGATGAATGATGTGAAATGCCCCAAACAAAAAAAACTACAGAAAATGATGTGAAAGTTGTATAATTCCTTTATCGGTGTGTAGTCGACCATATCTATAAGTTGGAGGCTATTCAGACCTTTAGGAATTTCACCCTTCTTTGATACTCCAGATCGTGCAATAGAGCTCAAGATAGGGAGCTAATTTCCATTCTATGTCTTAATCTCAAGATGAGTAATTCATTATTTTGGAAGCCGAAAGGAGGGAATGCCCCCACCATTGAATATGAGGGAGATTGCCCAAGTGTTTGTTAGGAGAATGTATCAAGCCATGGAGGGATTGGTAGAACTTGTTGCTAAGGGGAGTACCATTGTTCCTATTAATGTCTCTGCACCACCAGATCATGTAGTATATCAGTATGTTACCTACGTACGTTAGGGATGTTGAGTCGAGGAGTATCGATTAAGCTATTGCCCTACCAACCTAAAGTCATTAAGTGAGTCAAATCAAAATTTCTACTCGTTGTTCATGTACATCCATATTGAAGAATTCTCATAAACATGGTCTTAACAAGGTGTTGAATAACAGAACATTGCATGTATTGACTCTTTGAACGAGACGTAATATTCGTAAATCCACTTTATTACAAATCCTCTTATTTACATTCTTGTGGAATTAAGTTCTATAATTGTGTCGTTGAATGGAGTTATGACTCTAGGATTAATACTTCAGACTTGCTTTTCCTAAATTCTTAACAAGGGACTATACCTGATGAATTTGTTACAGAATATTTTATTGAAATGGACAACATCTGCCCACTTGTGCCTATGCATGCACCGTCGTAAAGTTTACCTATGTGGTGTCGAGTTCCATGTAAAGCATCTCAGTGTTGCGATCCTTCTCGAGTCACTCTTTTACTCAGTTGTGTATATGGCTTATATGGTTTGAATAGTCAATCTACTCTCTTGCGAATATCATCATGAAAGCTTCTCACTGCCTAGTAACATAAGATCATACCTTAACACCTATCACATGAGTGCATGTCAATCGAAATGGTCACCATGTGCATAGAGTCTCTCTGAAAATTAGGATCCTCACATCCCCATCATAGGAAGATATTGTGTCGCCATAACTTTCGTGTCCACTTGGGACATCCCGCAGTAGGTAGCTCGCTTTGTCCTAGTATTATGGTTGCTCTTGGCATGGTCGTATATTGCAGTTGGGAGTTAATATAGCAGAAGCATGTCCATCTCATAACAAATGTTTATTTTCTCTTTACACCTCCATAACATGTGTTAATTGTGTTCTTTAGTTAGTGAATTCATTGCGCTAGTTTTCCCACACTTGTTCGATAACCATGACAGAACATATCCTTCTATGAATCATTGTAACACTTCCTTTCTCGTAAGGACCCCTACTAGGCTCTCTGTCAAGACCAAGCACACCTTTGGGGGTTATTATAGCACAACGTCTGTTTCTCTTGTTTTTTTGTATTTCATTAGCATTTGGGTAGTTCTCAAGTCAAAATCCATGAAGAACTCATTATGAACATCTGCAAACCCTCCATGATTATTCTATTCTATCTCATTGGGTTCCCATATCACTTCAAGTTCATCAAGGGTTGATAGCATGTCGCAATTGCTGAGATTGAATGATCTCCTTTCGATAATGGATTATCTACACATGTCCTAGTCCAACGATCTGCTTATCAGTCTAACTCTCGCATTTAGGTTTTGGGTTGACCGGGGAGAAATACACCTAGTAACACATACATATGTCAAAGCCTTTCTCTAAGTCAAGTCTTATAACATCTCCCAATGTGGTTTGTAATAACTGGTTGTGTAGAAGTGTGTTGTAGTGCTTCATTATGAGGTAGAGTTGCTATACATAATTGGATTTTAGAATTCTGGAGTTATACATCACGTGACTTCATATAGAGATCTTCTTTCAAAAATGTAGTTTCTCGTAATCGTTTTATATTACCACCCTTCCTAGTGGTTACAATGCAAAGGTTACTCCCATAAGGCTCTTTCACTTTCTTTTCATTTATCTTGCATCGTGTGTTGTTTACCCGTAATCTTCAATGCGATATTATCTCAATGTCTCGACTAGTTATCCAACTGTACAATTCGATTAAATTCACCTCATTTTTATGTACTCTACAAGTACCCTTTTCTAAAAGGACACGGATAGTGGGTAAATCCCCCTTTACTATAGACTTCTAATGTCTTCGACTTAGTTTAAGCTTGTTGGTTCCAAATGGTGCTCATTAGTTTTGCTACCCTACTATCTATTTCATCTGATAACTCTCACTGCAAAATTCATTTATGTTTCATGGCACCAAAGAGGAAGTCTTGTAGCATTAAGGATGGGGACATATTCCTTTTGTTAGAATAAATAAATATTGCTGGTATTCCTTGTACATGTTCTTCTAACAACCATTTACCTTCTCTGCTTGTCTCTGTGACTAGATAACCTAGGTTACTTTTCCCCGATAAATGCATTAAGACGTCTCATTCTTTCAAACTTATCCATGTGGGCACTTTGAGGCCTTGTTTCATACCAACTCGTAATGGTTTTAAGTACTTTCTTGCCATTGTTGACGATTTCTAGGACTACGAGGGCTTGTCTCTTGGATTTCAAAAAGTAATGATTTTCCTTAAAGTTCGAGATTAAATTGCCATGATTTCAAACCAAAGTGCATACCCTTTTCAAAAGTCTTAAATGGGTCGGATTGGATGGGTTACGTGGCCTTCTACTCACTCGACTTCTAGGATTATTGACAACGTCATTGTCATGTGCGGGAAATTTTGCTACCCCTGGCAGTTCACCTCCTTAAGGAGGATAGGAGTTTTAATTGTCTTTCTTCCCGGAGCATTACGTCAACCATTGGAACTCCTCCAACCAATACATGATTTCCCCCCATGGTAGAATGTTCTAGCTATGTGGTTTCACTCGTGAAAGGTTGAGATTAGATTCCTTTAGAATTTTGCACATATCATGAGCATATTTATTTGGAAGACAAGTTGTCGTATCTTTAGCTCTCTTATATAGGACCAACTGTCAGGAAGGGTTGAGCTGTTTGAAATATGATAATCTCATAAGTAGATGACTTCTTTTCCATCCTCATGCACTTGTGGCAAAGAGTCCTTGTGTCGCTTATTGATAGGAGTGAAATCAAATTCCACGTATTTCATTTGCGGCCACAATCACACCCATGTTGCAAGAGTCTTACCATTTGAGCCCAACTACTTACCTTATGCTCAAGGACACAACTGGTGTATCCTACTTGGTCACTTCTTTAAAAATCTGCAGTTCACATACATGGTATCCACCTTATCTAAGAATATTAGTTACCACTATGCTTCATTTATCTGATAATTGATGTAGTCACCTGGACTAAATCATGTCAGCATCAATAATAGAAATCCTCATGTCTCTTAGTATGTAACCCCATGAAATACTCTGCTCGGCGCATAAATGGATTTCTGAATAATCCCATCCCAATCATGAACTTCGTTGCTCCTTACTGTATTGGATCTATTTGGTATTAAAGGTTCAAACGTGTCAAAGTCACCCTGTGATCACATACATTCAGTAGGTAATTTTATGGTCAATTTATTATAGCACATCTTAGAGTAATCGTGAAGGTCACCACGAGTTCAGTTTGGGTGATCGTATAGAGATCTAGAATTCAGGAGGGTGAACCGGTTATTCTAAAAAAATTTCGCCTGTAGATGTTATGTGAATTGATGATGAAGGGTACGTAAGCGCATTTCCCATTAGGTGGCTCTAGGAGTGTGACGTTTCCTTATATTCGTTCCTCATGATTTGTGTCTTCATATGTCTATGTCTAAGAAGGTAGGTGGAGATCATTTGTGTATTATCCTGGTGTAAACTATTGAGAGTGAAGTTAATGGATAGTTAACTTATGTGAGGTATCTAGTTGTCATCCTTGTTAGATAAACTTGAAGGTGGGTACTGTTTTCGCGAATGTGTTATGGTAAAGCCTATAAGTATAAGAGGCCACATTGAAGGCCGAGAGTATTGTGGAAATAAGGTATTTTCTCTTGATTGTATAGCAGTTGGTTTTGACTTGAAAAGAGTACCTTATGAGTGTTATGATCTAAAATTGTGCAGTCCATGTTCAGGTGTCATTATGATAATGTAGTTCTTGTGATGCTGAGAATTTGTGTTATGGGTATATACATTGTGGTGCTTTGTCAAGCTATGGATGAGTTTTTAGGATGGTTTTGGGTGATTCTCTGACAAGTGGATAGGCCTAGTTACAAAGGAGACGCTGCCGAAATTTCTGAAAAAAATTTAGGAGTTAGTCAAAATTTAGGGACTTGAGGTAGGTGAGAAAAGAGATTTATTATGTTAAGCGTTTAAGTCAGACTCCACTCCTCATTCGAGGGCGAATGATCCTAAGGGGGGGAGGATGTAAGGCCCCGAAAAATTTCGCTAAGTAATCTAGGATTTCATGATGCCACGTAGGCTAATTTTAATATTTTATGTGCTATTAATATGATGGGCATCAATTGGAGTTGGTAAACAAGTGTACGAGTCATATATTAAGTAAGGTGGGGTCCAAGGAGAGGCCTAAGTGTAAGCCAAATGGGAAAAATTTCATAATAGGTTAAGATTCCAAAGGTACTTGCACTAGTCCATACTTTGAACGAGCAGATCTAAATATTTATAAGGTTTTATGTGATGAATAACCTATTAAATGAAAGGTCTTCGAGTCTAGTTTCCAACGCTTCAAACCGTTCGTCATTTGGACATTCCTACACAAAGTTATGATCAAATTACCAAAGGCTGGATTTTGCGACCAATTTGCGATCGCAAAACAACCATGCGGACCGCATATGAGTCGCATAGTGAAGCAGTGTCGGGCAAAACATTATGCTGTCGCATGTTGATTATGCTGTAGCATAATCAATTATGTTGTCGATTATGCTATCGCATTTCGATTATGCTGCAAGAATGCTGCCCACATTTCGATTATGCTATAGCATAATTGCACCACATTTTTTACTTCGGGGGTCATTTTTGAAAATTTTCATATCCGAACCCACTTTGATAAATAAGCTTTGGGGCTTCATTTGAGACTATTTTTACACTAAATCTAGAGAGAGGTGAGAGCATTTTAGAGAGAGAAAGAGGAACCTAGCCTCCTAATCATCAATCTTGCACAAACCCTCAAGAATCAAGCATGCCAATCTCTAGCTCACTATCTTCCGGGTATGTCCTACTTCTAATATTTCATATATGAGATTATGAGTTCAAAAATATATTGTGGGGTTAGAAATAGGCCATGCATGTGACACTAAGCTATAGTATGTGGGATTAATGAACTATTTTGGGTAGTTCTTGATGAAATTGGATAAAGAAAGAAGGAATTTCCATTGTAGGACCTTGTAGTCTACTTCACTTGTTAGGTGTTTGATGAAATTCCTAAGAGGGTTACACCATGGGTAGTCTTTCTAATTATTAATCGATTTCCGCTATTTCCTTATAGATTGTTATTGCTAGAGGTGTTGGTGTATTCTAATAATTTAAGGGAAAGCTCTTTGAGGTATGTATGGCTAAAACCCCGTCTTTTAGAAATTGGGGTTTTCAACCTTTTGGATGATCATTGTAGCTTCTGTTCTAAGATTTGTGTTTGTTCCTGAGATAATGCTGAATAGTACTGTAGGGATTTAAGATGTGGGATTTAAGATGTGGGTGTCCAGAAACTCCTCATTCTGATGTCTTAGAATTCTCCTTTGAATTATTCCCTGAAGCAGTTCTTTGGCTTTTCTCACTAATCTCCGAATACAATATTAAAAACAATATTAAAAATTGCTGAATGTTGTGTATTTGTGTTTATGGCTTGGCTGTTCAGGTGTTCTTGGCATTTGCAGTGTGTAAATGTAATTGGCACAGTGCAATTGGCTGTTCAGGTGTTCCTGATGTTGATGCTGCATGTTAGTTACAAACTTACAATTACAGCTTGGCAATGTGTAAATGTTTGGCATTGGCAGTCTGTAAATGTTAGTTACAATTGCAGCTTGGCATTGGCAGTGTGTAAATGTTTGGCATTGGCAGTGTTTTGTTGGCTTGTTGCTGTGTTGCGTATGAAGATGGTTGCAGGCTGCAGCAGAAGTGTTGCAAAAATTCCATTTTGTCCTTAGTTCCTAACAGTGCTATAGTAGCAGCAGTTTGTGTGTGTTTTTTTAAAAAAAAATTCCTGTTAATGCATTTTTTTATGCGTGGTTAATGTTCCTTGATTTTCCAATTTCCAATTTCGACTTGTAGCTGAGCACTTTCTTGCACAGATCTCAACTGCTAAAGTGTCCAAGTTTGGAGCTTAAAAATATACTCCTACTTGGGTCTCTGCAATTGCTTAAGAATATAGATGTTATGAAATTTCAAGCATATTGCTATACATGAATGATTATTCATTCATGTCTGGTGCTACGAACTGTTTCTGCCACTTTTGTTTCTCGACAAAAAATGTTTGTCAATTTTGTTGTTTCCAGTTTGGTGCTACAAAATCGAACCAAAATAATTTATTTATTTAGAGATTATTAAACCGAAATCGTACCGAACCAAAATAAAATATACCGAACCGAACCGAAATTCTTAAATACCGAACCGAAATACCGAATGCCCACCCTACCAGATAGCTATACAGTTTGGTTCATTAGTATTTTCAGTGAAAACTTATAGAGAACCTGGTTCTCTATACAATCTGGTGGACGCTTAGTTTCCAACAACTCTATTCATAGAAATGCTAGAGATGCTTCTATTCTGGATTTCCCACGTATCCTATTATTCTATCGTATGTTCAAAGGTCTTAGAAAATACGTAAGTTGATAAAGTTTGTTTTATGATATTAATCAGAGATATAATGGTCTTATGACGTTTCGAGAGATTTTATTGACGTACTTCTCATGCATTGCATTCATTTATCATGTACATTGACCCATGACCGAGCGGCGGTATATACGCGTATATATGTATATTATATGTATATAGGATATTGGAAAAGGTTACGACGTTATATATGCACCACCACTTGATCAGCTGGTATACATTGATGATTTGCCCATAGTGGCCGAGATGATATGATGGGATGCCCTCAGAGGCTTGATGATGTTTTGAACAGATGTACCTATGCACGACATGACATACATACGCATATGCATGACACTATGAGTATTTCATTATGTATAGAGTTATTCAGACTTACATGTTGAGTCTTTTACTCCATGTTTCTCTCATGTCTATTATTTACTGATTTTCATTCCTTACATACTCGGTACATTATTTGTACAGACGTCCCTTTTGTTTGGGAACACTGCGTTTCATGCCCGGGGTCCTGATAGATAGGTCGAGAGTCCTCCAAGTAGGCAATCATCTCAGCGGAAGAAGTTGATGCACTCCATTGCTCTGGAGTTACTTATTTGGTCAGTATGATTAGTACATGTATTGGTTGGTACGGTGGGGTCAGTCCCGACCTTTATGATAAGTATGTACTCTTAGAGGCTTGTAGACAGATTTCATGTGTACGGATATTTGTATGGCCTTGTCGGCCAATATTTAAAGTATATAATGGATCACGTTGGCCTTATAGGCCCGTATGTCACATATATAAGTTTCTATATCAGGTTGGGACGTTCTATGTCGGGTATTCCCTCATGTTTACTCTGGTTGTATCATGACACGCCTTCTGGCCCACCTATCTATGATGATGTAATAAGAAAGATACGTTACATTGGCACTCGATTGAGTAAGGTACCGGGTGTCCCTCGCGGCTCATCGGTTTGGGTCGTGACAAAAGTGGTATCAGAGCAGTTCTGTCCTAGGGAGTCTACAAGTCGTGTCTAGTATAGTCTTGTTTATGGGTGTGTCGTGCACCGCACTTATAAGCAGGAGGCTACGGGGCATTTAGAACTATCACTCTTTCTTCTTACTCTAAATCGTGTGGTAGAGCTCAGTTGTAAGAATTCAAATTCCTAACTTCTGTTTTATTCGTAATAAGATGATACCTACATCAAGAAAGACGGTTGGTAAAAGATATGGCTATGGACGAGTTGAGCCAGAGGAACTCGACTTTGCATCATGCTTATGATAAGTAAATGTGAGGTCTTCAGCGGCTCATGTGCGTACTGAAATGTGTAAGCCTCTTGATAAGGAGCCTTGAGACAATAATACCTATCCACCTTTATGGTGAAAGACGATGAGAGATTCAGAAGATAAATACAAGTTTCAACAAGCAAAAGATGCAAGATGAAGAAGGGTACGAGGCGCCCAGTTAATGAAGGTTAATAGTGTTTACAATTCAGGCGGAGGAATATAAGCTTTTTGAGTTACATTCAACAGTAACAAAGGTATGTACAATTGGACGCACCCATCTCAGTTATGCACTATGGGGTCTAACAGGTGTAGTTTAAGAAAAGGACGGAACATCAGGATCCGGCTGGGGTTAGAGTAACCCAAAATGGTGAATGGATTGTTTGTGTTAGTTGACATTTTCAAAGGATATTACAAATGTGCTAATAGATCTTCTTGTGAGACACCTAGATGATGCACTCTAGAATATTACAATTAGATGTGAATACTAGCATGATAAAAAAAATCAGAAGATAGGCAGTGAAAGCCTGGAAGGGATAAATATTACCTTAGTGTGACTCTCGTCCCTATTAGAGTGAGGACGTTGAGCAACCCGAAGAGCCGATGAATGAAGCAAGGGGAGCAAAAAGCAAAAGAATGTAGTGTTGAAGTTTTCACAAGAAAGGGAAAGGCAGAAATATTAGCAGAGTAATGAGAAGAGAGATAAGGAAGAATTATGAGTAAGATGCGATACATGGATGACAACGGTAGATAAAAAAGATGACGGTATTACCGGGTCCATAGTCAGGTGAAGGAAGAGACGAGAGGTGATAGGCCTTAAGACAACAAAAGAGTATAGGCCATGAAGTCATATCCTCATTTCGAGAAATAAGTTCGTGACTCTAACGTGATTACCAATAGGAAAAGCTAGACCCCAGAATAATAGAGATCAGTATTGGCCGGTGAACAAGATAAACTAAACATGAATTAGGGATTTAGTGACTTGATAATAGTCGACATCATGAGAATTTCAGATTTCGTACCGACAATAATAGAATGGACAACAGAAGAAGATTCATGAGAAATTCCAAGAATGGTCATTCAGGAAGACGCTTCCCTAAAGTAAGCAATGTGAGCAAAGTTATGCTTAAGAGACTGTATGTGCCAGTTATACTAATTGTCACCTCGTGAGTAAGGAATTTCGTTATCCTTAGTATAGAAGGATTACCGCAAGGAGAGCAAGGGTCATATATGATGTGAAAGGACGCCAAAAATGAAGAGGTAGAACATCTATAGGCAGATTGTCGTAGCTCCAACTCTTAGTACTCCCCTAAAGGGGGGAGTATGGAGTGACGTGATATTAGGTCTGAATTAAGTTGTTCCAGTAACTATGGAATGGTAAAGAAAGGATGCGACAAATATAAGAAAGGGATGAAATTGCACTTATTCAAATCCTACAAATATGCTACGATTCTAGAACATTATGCAAACACGACGTCAAGGAAAGGAAGTAAGGGTTCCTTCTTGGGATGTTATTGATAAATAAGGAGCCAGTGCGAAGGTAAGTTAAGACAAAGGAAATAAACCAAGAAAGATTACGCGGAACATTGATATGAGAATGGTCCAACAAGTAGTTGGTAGTTGATTCAGGAAGAGCCTAGTTATGGCTAAACAGGAGGTTACAGATGAGTCAGCAGATCGTGCAAGATAAACATGGTAAAACCCAATATAGTGAATTCAGCCTCGCAGTAATGTCATTGAAATACTTGAGAAATATTTAGATAGGAGTTGGGGTAGTTAAAGGTATCGTATGAATGTTATGAAAATAAAAGAGAGTGCCACTGGGAAGACAGTCAAGATATCAGTTCAGAAGCAACCCTACAAGCACAAGGGTGTGGAGGTAAGAACTACGGATAATTATAGGTGAGTACGAACATCAAGAATTCCATCGGGTATGCGATGTAATAAGCTCGCAGCTTTACGAGAGTCAGAAGGTCTTCCCTAAGTACTACAACGAAAGACTAACTAAGGAAATAAGGAAGAAGGCTTCAACCTAAACCTGGTAACTCGAATGAGAAAAAAAATGGTCAGGTAAAAATAGTCTCACTACAACATTGTATGCACGCTATAAAAAAGTTGCACCTACCGTGGCTAACGAACGAAAAGTAAAGTCAAAAGTAATATTCAAGATCATATGAGTTGCACGAAAATTCCGGCATGCGTGGGAACTAAGATAAGCTAAGTATGCACGCAACAAGGAGGTAGAAGACCAGGAAAAGTAATAGCTTACGTTTAAAGAAAGTTGAGAAGGAACGAAAGGAACTATTCGATCAATGATCCAGAGTTGATTACGTTATGAATGCACTTGCGATTTCGGCGTATACATATATGTTGCCAATCATATAGCCGTAGAAGACTCCAATATAAGTTAAAAGAAAGAATTGAGTCCAGGTCATAGACAGAGAATTGAATTGTTAAAATATTATATCATGGATATTCTATAGCGTCCATGAAGGACTAAAGTAATAACTAATACCATGAGCCGCAGATTGGAATATAGCTTAAGCCTACACGAAGGTTGATCAAAAGGAAGAGGACACTAAAGAGTTACATCAACTAAGTAAATCAGGAGTCTGATTATTGGACTTAGAAAATTATAGAAATCATGATCGAGAACATTGCAGGACCAACCTTAATAATATAAGTACAAGAGAGACAGTACAACAACCGTAGTCTATAACAGCTCTACGATAAAGCTAGCTAGAAAAGTAACAGCCTCATAAGAAGTCAGTATGAAGATCCCACTGGATTGTAGCAAGTTGAAGGAAGGTTACAAGTAGTATAAATAGATATGTGTAGGTCCCAAGCTAAAGTATGGTAAACGACAAGGTTTTAGGAAGACAGGAGTAAGGATAAGAAAATGTGAGTGAGAAGGTGACGAGAATGAATAAGTTCTCGGGATTAAGCCCATTAAAAAAAGAGAGTTGATGGGTTCTCTAAGTTATAGAAGGCTCAGTATAGCCTGAATGAACTCAAAGGAGTCTAAGACTAGTAGCATTTAGAAGAGATGAAATGTTGCCCTGGTAGTGAAATGAAGGTGTAATTGTGACAGATAAAAGATAACGTCTGGGCATTCGATTGAATAATGATTTGAAGAAAAAAAAGGGAGAAGGAGAAAAGATTTTGCGGACGGCACGAGATCAGAATACCCCCATAAGGTGAATCACATTGAGATACTATGAAATACGATTATGGAAATCACTTCAAATATTCATCGGTGCAACGTAAGCCCTGGTGTTAAGGTTTTACGTAAGAAGTTTCAAGTTATCATTTGTATATTGTAGATCAATATTGAGGCAAATCATATCGACAAAAGTCACAAAGTAAGAGCTGAGATTAGGTCGTCATTCTTAAGATGAACAGTAATGAGGAAGTTAAAGGACTTAGATTTATACATATGGGATAAGCAACAAGAGTAAGCTGGAATTTGGTAGCAGACCTCCGCAACGATAGATCGAAGTAAGAATTATGGTATAGTATGGCTTGCTTAGATATAGTAAAGCTAATAACGCCCAGAGGGACAACTTGACATAATTTTGTTTATGTTCACAAAGTGAAACCTAGAGATTGGCTAAAAGCTGGAGGAAAGAGAAGAGAAGAGTCGCATAGGCGCACATACAAAGTTAGAGTCGTAAAGGTTACATGATAGAAGGTAGCAACAATTACGAGATTAGGAGGATTCCGCCTACAAGTCGTGGTGTGAGAAAGAGGCTTAAAGGGGGGAATGCCCTCGCCTTTGGGATTCATTCACAGAACAGTCGCCTAGATGGCAAGAGGAGTACTAAAGTATTCGCAAGAGCTATGGGTTATGAGAATGATAAGTGCATCAGTCAACATTCGAGGACGAATGTTCCAAGGGGGGGAATGATGTTACACCCCATGTTTTCATACGTGGAAGTACGCCACAAGTAAATTGATATAAGATCAAAAATGAGATGTTACGTCCCGTATTCTCGTACGTTCGTCGTAAGATGTTACACCCCATGTTTTCATACGTGGAAGTACGCCATAAGTAAATTGATATAAGATCAAAAATGAGATGCTACGTCCCGCATTTTCGTGCGTTGAAGTTTCATCGTAAGTTAATCAACGTAAGCTCGGGAATAAGATTATTTTGTGGTTATAAGTATTATGCTATTTCAAACAAGTGATAAGTAAATTCGTGAATGTGAAAGGGTAAGCAAATCGAAGAAAATAAGTTTCATCGAAGTTTGGCAATTTGGGATAAAATACGGTCCGAGCTACACTATCCGGTATTTATGGATTAGTACCATATAAGGTACCACATGACCATGATATGAATTGTGCTAAAAATGATCAATATTTTAAGTAATTTGAGATAATTTTGAATTATGTGTGTAATTGGTTAATTATTGGATAGTGGGAGATTATCAAGTTAATCAAGGGAATATTGGTTAATTAATCATGATTTTGGATAAAGTTGAACCTCATTAACGCGGTAGCCCAAGGACTTTATATGAATGTGACTCTTGAATTCACATGAAATGTGGCAAAACATGGAAAATACTTTGGCAAACTAAGCCACAAATGGGTCCCACCCCCACTTAGTAAAAGACTTATCAAAAATCAGAAGATTATGCTTGAACCAAAACACCAACAATTCCAACGATTATTTTGGCTTCAACAGACGTTAATCTTGAAACAAAACAATTCCAACAACATTTCTTAGCACCTTAGCAACATAAGATTTTGCGATTCTAAAGGAATACGGTGCAATCTTTCTCAAGAATATCATATGGATTTTCCCCTACTTCGATACGCCGTTACGTGTTGTCGCAATTGATGTGTGTTAGAGGGATTGTCAAGAGAATCGGCTCAGGTATGTTAAGGCTATCCCTTCTTTCCTTTTGATATGATCTATACGACACAAATGAAACGAGCAAATGCACAACTTCCATAAATGACTCTATTCATAGAAATGCTAGAGATGCTTATATTCTTGATTTCCCACGTATCCTATTATTCTATCGTCTGTTCATGGGTCTCACAAAATACATAAGTTGATAAAGTTTATTTTATGATATTAATCAGAGATATAATGGTCTTATGATGTTCCGAGAGATTTTATTGACGTACTTCTCATGCATTGCATTCATTTATCATGTACGTCGGGTCATGACCAGACAACGTTATATACGCGTATATATGTATATTATATGTATATGGGATATGGAAAGAGGTTACAGTGTTATATACGCACCACCACCTGATCAGCTGGTATACGTTGATGATTTGCCCACAGTGGCCGAGATGATATGATGGGATGCCCTTAGAGGCTTGATGATGTTATAGACACATGTACCTATGCACGACATGACATACATACGCATATGCATGCCACTATGAGTATTTCGTTATTTATAGAGTTATTTAGACTTACATGTCGAGTCTTTTACTCCATGTTTCTCTCATGTCTATTATTTACTGATTTTCTTTCCTTACATACTCGGTACATTATTTGTATTGGCGTCCCTTTTGTTTGGGGATGCTACGTTCCATGCCCGCAGGTCCTGATAGACAGGTCGAGAGTCCTCCAAGTAGGCTATCATCTCAGCGGAAGATGTTGATGCACTCCATTGCTTCGGAGTTGCTTATTTGGTCAGTATGATTAGTACATGTATTGGTTGGTACGGTGGGGTCAGTCTCGACCTTTATGATAAGTATGTACTCTTAGAGGCTTGTAGACAGATTTCATGTGTACGGATATTTGTATGGCCTTGTCGGCCTATATTTAAAGTATATAATGGATCACGTTGGCCTTATAGGCCCGTATGTCACAAGTATAAGTTTCTATATCAGGTTGGGACGTTCTATATCGGGTATTCCCTCATGTTTACTCTGGTTGTATCATGACACGCCTTCTGGCCCACCTATCTATGATGATGTGATAAGAAAGATACGTTACGTTGGTACTCGATTGAGTAAGGTACCTGGTATCCGTCCGGCTCATCGGTTTGGGTCGTGACATTCTTCTAACCTCCTAGTCGCATCGTCGGCACCGTCTTTTTCCTTAATGTGATTTTTCGGCGGGTTGGGACCCACCGGAATACGTGGCATCCGTTAAGTTAGGGGCACTGAGGTGGCATATCACGTGGCATCCACCTTATCACATGTCAGTGCCACGTAGGATTGGATGTCTACCTTGGAAAAACTTAACAGAAGAGGAGTATATTTGAACCAATAGTATAACGACTGGGGTATATTTAGACGAAAAAAGTATAACGACGGATATATTTAAACCTTTTTTCATAGTACAGAGGTATATTTTGGACCTTTTCCGAAATATATATGAGGATCTTTAGTCTAGAGAACCAATTCAAGTAGAATTGGTTTCATATGAAAGACATGTAGTTTTGGACCTGCAGTTCAAACACTTGAAAGTATAAAGTCAATGGTGTGTGCAATCACTTTTATCCATTTTATATGTCTAGCAAGGCATGAAAACTTGATATGCATCTAAAGTCTATTTATATGACCTAACTTATATGACAATCCCCGAAAGATTTAAATCCTTTAAAGCTTATACAATTCTTAATCCTGAAATACCACATCCTAAGTGCAATTTGTGCACATATGTATCTTGCTATAACTATAAACATGATAATGTGATAGCGAGAACTTTTACCTCTATGTAGATATTGAAAAAGCCATTCCACGACATAATATGAAGTCCCGTTTGACCATAGATTTTGGATTCATTTAAAAAAATAAAAATAAAATAAAAAATGTTATTTGTTTATGAGATATGATCATATTTGGGGGGGGGGGGGCGAATTCAAAAATTTCCAAGTTCCCAAAAACTGGTTTACGGTAGTTTTTGGATGATATTTTTTCTTCCCCTCACAAAACTTCAACTTTTCTTCAAATAAAATGCATGTACCAACACAACTTCAACTTTCAAAAGTCATTTTTCAACACAATTTCAAAAATTCTTTTCTCAAGTTTCAATCAAATCTATGTCCAAATGCTAGTTACATATCTATCAAGAATGATGATTTCAAGGTGCAACATATCCATTCAAGTTAATATGTTTGATTTCTTTATTAAATATCTACCAACAATCTTTTGAAGATGGTGCACAAGATTGGAATGCAAAGGCTCAAAGATGTGAATTGATTGTCTCATCATGGGGAGTTAATACGCGTTGTACTCTTTTTCCCTTATAAGATTTTGTCTCACTGGATTTTCCTTGCAAGGTTTTTAACGAGGCAACCAAAAGGCATATTGTTAGATATATGTACTCTTTTTCCTTCACTAGATTTTTTTCCACTGGGGTTCAGTTTAGTTAAGATTTTTAATGAGGCGCACTATCTGTTGAATAGACAGAGTGTTATAAATAGTATTTTATTTATGGTGAATGTCTATCTTTTAGAGAGATTTTAGAGTTTGTTACTTTGTGGCTATTTCACTTTTTCTTCCATTCCATTGTAATTCATCCCGAATCTTTCTCTTTACTTTTCTGCGCAATCTTCTTCTTTTATTGTTTTATAGTAATAGTTTATCACTTTTTTTTTTTGGGAGGGGGGGGGGGATATTGGTAATTGTCTTTTCAAATTCAAGACTTCAAAGTTTATCTTTTGAATTTTTATGTTACATTAAAATTTAGAGATGCCTTATCGGGCTTGAAAATCTTTTAGAGAGATTTTAGAGTTTGTTACTTTATGGCTATTTCACTTTTCCTTGCATTCCATTGTAATTCATCCCAAATCTCTCTCTTTATTTTTCTCCGCAATCTTCTTCTTTTATTGTTTTATAGTAATAATTTATCACTTTTTTTCTTTCTTTTTTTTGGGGGGTTGGGGGGGG